>NW_018734821.1:0-33784 GCF_002204515.2 Aedes aegypti
ATATTAAATACAAACATTTGAGTTTTCGTAGTTTTCCTAGATAAAAAGCTGTAAAAATAATGACGCTAGCGTTATTTTTCGATTTTACACGAATTTTTGTTCTTAGCTACGCGGTTATTGGTACATCGACCCTACTAGAACTGTTAATGGACGGCTCAACTTTTTAAGGGTTTCTGAAAGATCTCGTTTATGAATTTCTTTTAAAGTTATGCTGAGTGTTCAAGGATTCCTCCAAAGATATTTCTGGAATACATTCCTTCAAAGATTGCAGCAATAGGAGGACGTTAACAATAATAAAAGAAAATAAAAAAAAATTAAACAACGCAAAAATATGTAAGAAAGACTGAAAATGAATTGCTGAGGTTAATAACATCAATTCATGATCCATTTTCCCAATAAAAATATACATGTTGAACGAATTTTAAGATACAAAAAAAAAAATTGCTTCGATATAACGTATAAACCTCTATGTAACGTAACGAATATAAAAATCGAGTTCTGTTATATCGAAGTATTGCTGTAAAAAGTCCCGTATGGCAAACTGGAGAAACTGGCATAGGAATTCTTTGAAAAATCCTCAAATGAAAATGAACAGTATAGTATTTGATTCCGCAACAGGAATAATTTTTAAATAAATGGAAATGTGTGGCCTTTTCATGATTCTTATTCCGGGCGCCTCTTCGCTTTTGGCCTCGTATTCCGGAAAACTTTGATTCGAATACCGGACAGCTCATGGAAATCGTAGCTAGCAAGGTCAAATCATCAATTTAAATCGACAAACCATTGTATTGACGTCAGAGGCAATTGGGTATGGTAAATTTGTATAGAATCTATGGAAAAAAAATCACTATCAAAATTTATGAAGTTTTTTCTCGATGAATCTGAAAAAAAAAATCCTAAAGAACCAGTTAAAAATTATCTTAAAAAAAGTCTCTATTTTTTAGATCTCTCAAAAAAAGAGCCTTTAAAAAATAAAGCCTTGCATTAAAATAGAGGCAAGCCTCTAAAAAGAGATCTTCTACCAGCCTTGAATATGTACAAACCATGTCCCGAAGATGGTTACTGATTTCTATTCTAAATTATAATTGAAATGAAATACGGTGAGTCTGTAACATACCTCCAAATCAGTTTCAGATACGGTTATGGGCCCCGCACATTTAGGTAGATCCGTATGAATTTCAAAATTAAACCGAGTTATCGAGAATGAATTTTGAGGTATTTAAGCTTTTCTAATCACTAATACCATTGATTATGGGGCCCTACATATTGCCGATCAAAGGTCATCGTCAAACTGAGTTTTCAATCTTGCTTGTAACCTGTTAGTTTCTAGAAATCAAATCTTTTATATGTAAATGAAACACTTACCACGATTTGGGGGCCCCTATGAACTCGGGGCCCGGTGCGGACCGCACCCCACCGCACCCCCTAGCTACGCTACTGTAGTAAGTCTCATATAGTCTGTGAAGAAACTATGTAAAATATAAGTAATAAACCATAGAAGAAGAATGTCGCTGTCGCAACATCTTTTGCTGGCGGAGATAGGCGGGGCTTAAAAATGTCAACGCGAAAATGTATGCAGTTTGACACTTATGTACCCAACATGTTTCTGAGCGAGAACAAATGGAACACCAGCGACATTCTTCTGTTATGGTTTATTATTTCTATTACTTGTAAGTACGGTCTCCGTTTTCCTCCAAATAAGTTCAAGTTTGGAGGGAGGGGACACTCAGAAATTTGATTTGAAAATCAAATGAGTGATGTGCAGAGATTGAATCCTGAAAAAAATTGAAAGAATCTCACAAGTATCGCTCCTTGTAACAATAATGATTTGCAGCACATCATGAGAGCCTGTTTATTGCATACTGTTACATGTCTGATTAAATTGGGGTGTTCGCGTGCATGATAAAATCCCTCTAAGCAAGCTCCAAACTTGGGGAAGTTAATTGCTATCAGATGTTTGGGGATTGTGTATCATGCCAGTAAATAAAACACCTACTCCCAATAGTAAATGAATGAGAAAAAATGGGTTTTATCATCGCTCTGCCTTTGAGGCTCTCGTTTGCTGCTGTTATTTATTAAACTCGTTACAACTTGCGATACATTGCCGATCATGGACCGCTACAGATGGGATGTATTTCTTCGCTTGTTTTGAACGTGCTACCAAAATCAAATGAGAACGAATTCCGCAATGCCTGGTGATGTGGAACAAAAGCCATTTTATAATCCTAAATACATTACATTTTACCCTCAATTAGGCATTTTTGACCCACGCTCCCCAAAATGCTTCGTTTCCATCCATCCCATACGCGTCTGGTGTTGGTTCTATCCCTCGTCGCACGCCGAGGCTAGTCAAAACACCACTGACTGACTCATCAGTTTCGATCCGTACTGACGGCGCGCGGACACAACATGGATGCCGCTGCGTTACGATTTAGCCGACCTGGAAGCGCGTCGAATTTGTCGGTTTTGTTTGCGCATTTGCTCGAGTGAGGGTGACGGTGGTGGTGGTGGTGGACTAACAGACATTGGCAGCAATGCGAAGGTGGTTTCACAGATTGCGTTTGCCCTGACGCTGCAAGTGGCCCCTCAGGATGGGCTTCCCCAGAGGATTTGCGGCGGGTGTGAGTGGCTGCTGGAGAAGTTTCCATAAGTTCAAAGATCAGTGCGTGAAGGCGGAGATGTTGTTAAAGACTTTTGTCGAGTCGGGTGTTCCGTTGATGCAGTGCTTTGAACCGGTTGATTTCGAGGAGTTTCGGTGGAAACGGAAGGCTTGGGAATGGGGTGGACGTTGGGGTGCAGGCGGCTGTGGAGGTCAAACTGGAGCCAGTGTATGAGGTGATGGCTCCGGAGTTGATCAAACAGGAAGTGGAAACGGAGGAGGAGTGGAGTTATGCGGAAGTACCTGCTGTTGAACTGAACGTTGACCATGCTGATCAGGTGACTATGGATGAGATTGCGCGAAAGTTATACGAATCTGAGGATGCTTCGCATCCAGGTTCAGTACGAGTCGCTGAGTTGATAACGGAAATGGAAATCGGGTCACCTCAGTTAAATGCATCGATCATCGATTCCTTCGAAGACATCTCCAACGATACAGTCGAATTCAATCCTGTTCAGCAGCCTTCAGTCACAACGGAAGATCACAACCAGTCGAAAGCTATCCCAACTTTTCCGAAGCAATGCTACTCTTGATGGAAGACGATGGCGCAAAGTCGCAAGACTTCCAACAACCAACCGAAAACAATTCCCCTCTGTCACCATCGGACGTTATCTACGAAGGAATTCCGACAACTCCACTCTCCGAGTCCGATGGCCTATCAACGCGCTTCGTCAACATGGAACCAGGTGAAATCGTGTCCGACGACGAGTACGAAAACTCATCAGTGGTACTCCTAAGCTCCGACACCGACGACAACCCCCTTCCGGAGAAACCCATCGAAACCCCCAAGCCCCCAAAACGTTCCGCAACCGCCGACGAAGACTTCCGCTGTGGAAAGTGTGACCGGGTATTTCCGCACGCACAGCTCTTAGAAGCACACCAGCGAGCTTACCACTCCCGGAAGAAACCGACATCCTCGCTACAGCACAAGATGGCCATCATGATCGACAATCCGACCAAGCGGTGCCCCAAATGTGCCGCGATGGTGCACAAGGCTTCCTACTGGGCGCACATCAAATCGCACAGTGCCGGCGAGAGGGCGCTGGTCAACTACGAGAAGGATGAGGGAGCGACGGCGGCGGGGACGGGGACGGAAACTGCAACTAGGAGTAGTGCCTTGGAAGATGACTTGCTGTGGGATACAGCGGTGTAGGTTTAGGATAGGTTCCAGTACGTGAAACGTCCAGTCACATGTGTTATGAAGCTTTAGCTTTAGTATTTAGGAAGTAAATTACTCAAAAATAACTCTATACGTGTGTAGTTTTGTATTTAAATGTTAAAATATGTACAATTTTATCTGTATTGAGTCAATCTATAAACGAAGCGGGAATGGAATAAATCGTTAGCCAAAATATGCGAAAGTAGTTGCGTTGTTTCCAATAACATCTGATATGGTACCTTCATAAAAGTTTCAATCATTTCTAACAGTCCAAATCTATGGTTTTTAAATTCGAAATTGTTTGAAAATTTTGAAACATTAACATTGGCACTCGATTTTCTCTCGGCTTTTTATTGATTCCAACTGAATCATTCAAATACATACTCAGATTAGTGCATCTTATTTCACAACTCTCATAACTTACTGCTAACTCGTTTTTTTAAACGTTTGTCACACCTCACACTTGATTTCCTCTTGTTTCTTATTTGGTTCTTTTCAACACACTAATAAATTTCTCTCCTAGAATAATGACCCATGATATAGTGCTCCCAGAACACCATGATGTGGACTCATGATATCATGATTAAGATTTACCGTAACGCGCTGTTCGAGTGTGAAAAGTTTCGCGTTCGGCCGAAGATGGAATACCAACTGGGTGAGCTCGTTTCATGCTTATGGTAACTCATTTTTATTATTGCAACGCTACGTTTGTGTAATATTCAAACAAACTTTGCATGGTTCGGGGGTAAGGGATCATTTCTGTTTTCGCCATCACTAAAATATCCTTTGAATAGTTCGACATTATGAATTTTTTTTTTAAATCTTCTATCAATATATTTTAACCGCGAGACAAAAACTTGTTTTCAGTAAAAATCGTATTTTCTCTCCCTATCCATGGATCGCAATACCGATCAAAGGTGACTCCCAGATCGTTTTCCTCCCTCTCAATACCCTTTCCATGATGATTGTGGAAATGCAGAGGTGTTCTCGGTCTCTAGAAGCAACAATCATAACACACTTACATTTCTTTTCCATCACAATCATTACACACTTACATACACTCCCTTCCCTTTCTAACTGACTGTAGAGAGTTATTCGGCGCCGTTATCGATCAATAATATGAGATCTGCTAAAATGTGCACTTCGAGAATAAGCGGAAGGTCCCATCCCTTATTCATTTGGATCGTACTGCAATTCTAATCAGTTATCAAATATACTGTTTTAAAGGCTAAATACTAAACCAATCGTATCGTAATCCTTAAATTCAAAGTCATAATAAAACATATAATCGTTTTCTATTCAGAACTACATTGTAATACAAATACTTATTCACTCATAATGGCATTTAAAATGTGTGTTTCGACTAAAATGCTTTTTATGTCATTTTGACGTTGGATAACGTCTTACGGCAACATACTGGGGTACAATTTCGAAAAAACGAAAAATCGCTCGCGTCACGAAAAGTGGTTAGGTTTTGACTGTTAATAACTTACTAACGCCCGGATAGATTTTCAAGATTCTTGTACCAATCGATTGGAAATTTTTCTACCAATCTACTCCAACATTGAAAACTATTGATTTTCATGACTAAACTGTTGAAAAATTGGGAAATATCGAGGTATGTCTTATTTTTTATAAAAAAGCATATTTTTCTTGCTGTTATAAGGTTTTGACGTTTTGAAGTTTTCATGAACCGTAAAACGGGGTATCCTTGATAATGCGGGTAACCTTGATAGTGCGTAACCCACACGGAAACGGAATTCAACTCAATTTTGGGTTGTTTCAACGCAATTCCGTAGTTGAGCCCAATAACTCAATTTTCGCTAAATTTCCAAGGTCCCCACTTGGTAGTTTGGCTCTAATTCCATTAGAAAAATATACTCAATTTTGGGTTGATTTAACGCAAAATTGATTTCTTGCATTTACCCAAATTTGGCTTATTGGGCCCCATTGGGTAGATGCAGCTCTCTATTTTTGACAACATTCGTGTGGGAGAAAGAGAAAACCGAGAGATTTTGGGTTGAAACTATAATCGATATATTTAATTTTGGGTAAAGTAAACTCAAAAATTAGGTAAAAATATTTCTCCGTGCACCACATGCTAAACGAAATATCATAATTTCTGTTAATCAGTCAAGCAAAACGAATGCAAAACTAAAGAATATTAGTATGACATTTCGTGTAAGAGCGGTTTTCATTTGAATCAAGAACATTTGAGGCTTTTTATACGAATATTAAAAAATTACTCAATTTTAGCATTTTCGAAACGCTCACAAACAATCTGTTCTACGCTCACTATTTGATGTAGTTTTGAATAGTTGGCCACTTATCTTTGACAGCCTAGTTATCATAGAACTTGAATACAGTCTCAAATCGCTTAGGGAAAAGCATTTTCACAAACTGGGACCATTTTTGTAATATAAGTCAGAAATTTCCATATAACGTTAAACGCCTAGAGGTATGCAATGCCTTACAAATGTTCATTATTCATTCAATTTTGTTTGAATAATGCTCCATTATTAAAATTACCGTAAAACGGGGTAACTTTGATAATTTTTTCGAAGAAAACTTGAATATTTTTGCACGCTGTTTCAAAGATTTACAATTTATATTTTTAAAACAAGTACTGGCATCCTAGCTATCGATTACAGTCGATAAATTGGCAAAAGATTCTTTTTGAATGTATGTATATTTTTTCATATAATCGAAAGTTGGTTTTCTGTTTTGGGGTAACTTTGATAATGGAGTATGATTCGAACAAAATTGAATGAACAACGAACATTTGTAGGGCATTGCATACCTCTAGGCGTTTAACGTTATATGGAAATTTCTGACTTACACACTTAGATTTTTTCTCGTTGTTCGGTAATATTTTTTACCGGATACGTACTGTAAATAAATATTTAACTGAAGTTTCGGTATTACAAACGAGATTTACCGAACACCCGTGAATAAATAAAAAAATCAAACAATATTTGACTACTTTTACTGAAATCGTCGTTTTATTTACCGAAAAAACTGTAAATCGTTTAGATTTGCCGTAGACTGTAATTTTTTACCGTACTTCAGTTCATAGTGCTTCAATGATTTACCGAACAAATGGTAACTTGAAATTTCAGTGGCCGCCATATTTGTTTCGAAATGCTAATCAACACGATCGTATCCCGTACGATACTGTCTAATATTCAGTGATTGTGACACGGTTTTTGAATAAAAAACAACTACAGCAGGACGAGCGCCCGGTATTAATTTTCCGTAAGTATGACCTGAGAATTTTCATTAAAAAGCTTATTCTTAAGATGAAATGAAATATTTTCGTTGTAGACAAATTACATTTCTGGATGACATTGTCGCATCGTCGGTAACCCACGACGGAATCGGTGGTGGTTTTGCTCATAAGTGGTGAACAGCTGCAAAGAAGCCAGGATTGGCATAACTGGGTTGGTTTATTCCTGTAGTGCTAGATTTGAGGCGCGCTTTCGAGTTGGTGCTGATGTCGCTGATGGTGTTCAACGTCCCACCTTCATCAACAAACAAACATAATAATGCACACATGTCCAAACGATTTAGAAATGAAAAAAACAAAATAAATCAATCAACCAAACATTTGATATCAACATGGAATTCATTGTTTTTCTTTTTTCGATCATCCTATTCCGACTGCGTGCTGTTAGGAACAATGCGTTCGGTAATCTGTTTTACAATTCACTCGGTAATAATTCACGAGCGTATTGTAATTTTTGACAGCTGTGTGTCGATTAACATTACAGATTGTTCGGTAATTCTTAACTTTACCGGAAGCATTACCGAGCGCTCAGCGGTTTATATTTCGGTAAAAAAATTACCGGAGTCGGTGATATTTTCTAAGTTTGTAGCTTACAAAAATGGTCCCAGTTTGTGAATATGCTTTTCGCTAAGAGATTTGAGACCGTATTCAAGTTCTATGATAACTAGGCTATCAAAGATAATTGGCAACTATTCAAAACTACATCAAATAGTGATCGTAGAACAGATTGTTTGTAAGCGTTTTAAAAATGCTAAAATTGTGTAATTTTTTTAAATTCGTATAAAAAGCCTAAAATGTTCTTGATTCAAATGAAAACCACTCTTACATGAAGTGTCATACTAATAGTCTTTACTTTTGCATTCGGTTTGCTTAACTGATTAACAGAAATTATGATAATTCATTTAGTATGCGGTGGGTTACGCACTATCAAAGTTACCCGCATTATCAAATCACCGACTTCGGTAATCTCATTACCGAAATCTCAACAGCTGAATGGTCGGTAATCGATTCGGTAAACGAAATTACTGACCATTCGGTAATTTGCGCGTTGGACCTCAGCTGTCAAAACTACCGAGTATTCGGTAAACGTTCACCGAAGATCTGTAGTTTCGGTGCACTGGATTTTTCTTCCGGAATAACACTTTTTTATTAGAAAATAAAACCAACGTAGACCTATATTTTACAATAGTTCACCTTTATTTTATCTTAAAATACTATAAACATGATTGGATAATCAGGGATCTAGCAGCATAGACCAAACCATGATGCAATGTTGCGGGGACTCGTGGGCTGTGGGAGAGCAGCGGTGAAGCAGCGGTCGTTGCATTCCTGTCGCAAATAAGTATGTCAGTCCACATATAAATCATTTTTTGAGCTATTTCTCACTCACCTCTATCGTTTTTCCATGTCGAGTAAATATTTAGAGCACTGTTTGTACCGAAATAACTGAAACATGCACTCCACCAATAATTCAACGGTGCCAGAAAAAACATATACGTAAATAATTAGACGCTGTCACTCAGCCGAATTACTGATTTCGGTAATTTGACCCATAGTTTACCGAAACTTCAGTTATTTTTCTACCGTTTTCGGTAATACTGAAAATTCACAGAAGGTTCGGTGATTTTTTTTACAGCTCAACTAGATTTCACCGGAGACCGGTAATTTCACATCTGGTGGGCTGTCAAAAGCTCATAAATTACCGAAACTTCGGTACTTCTGTGAATTACAGATCTGTTCCGGTGAATTTATTTACCGAACTCTCACTCTCTGTTTGAGTGTGTACCCCGTTTTACGGTACCCCAAAACAGAAAACCAACTTTCGATTATATGGAAAATTATACAGTCGACTCTCCATAACTCGATATTCAAGGGATCATCGACTTATAGAATTATCAAGTTATAGAACATACCGATAACAAAAATTTTAAAATCAAAGGCTCAGATTTCTATATTTCCTATACTTTTATGGTCACTTCTGCAAGCAGACGATATCATTTTGTTGATAGCATTTTGAAAAAATATCTTTGGACAATATTTTCAAAATATTCGAAACATCCCTTATTTTTACTAAAAAATTGTATTTTTATTTTTATGTTTTTAAACTTTTATTACAACTTGCAAGTCCTTTATTCACTGCCAAACCAGAAATGGTCCATGCCTCCCTGTATAAAAATGGGTTTTTAGATGGATATCGAGCTATGGAGGGAAATTTTCCTCCCACGTGGCATCGACTAGTGGAGACATCGAGTTATAGAAACATCGACTTATGGAGAGCATGATGTATGGGAATTTGAAGGGACCGCAAAATCCATCGAGTTATAGAATATATCGAGTTATAGAACATCGAATTGTGGAGAGTCGACTGTATATCCATTCAAAATAAATCCTTCGGTAATCTATCGACTGCAATCGAGAGCTAGGATGCCAGTACTTGTTTTAAAAATATAAATTATAATTCTTTGAATCGGCATGCATAAATATTCAAGTTTTCTTCAAAAAAAAACTATCAAAGTTACCCCGTTTTACGGTACACGCAACTATAACATCGATTTGAGCAAAGAGAGGAACATAGAGTTCGCGGTTCATGGAGAAGTACCTCAACCTCAAACTGGCTTTGGAACTCACTAAAGCAACCAATTTTAGTGGATCATGCGTGGACCTAACGTTCAACGGGAATCTTTGTTTAGGGAGCAAGAGTTACCGCTCATGCTCCTTCTTCCATCGACCGATTCTATCGGTGTTGAAGTGGTAACCGAACCAACCAAATAATAACACACATGTCCATAATACGTCAGAATTGACATGCAGCAAATAGTATTAAAATTGATTGGATTTTTATAAGTAGAAATCTTTTATAGTTCGTAACGGTCTCAAGCCCGGAAATAGAAGAAGCTAACTTTGTCCAACGTCAACTTGGCGGTCGTATCTCGGAAACAACCTCTTACTTTTTCAGCAAGTTATGTATTTTAATGCCAATATTTTTTTTTAAACATCCCTGAAAAAAAAACAATATTATTTTTTCAGGGATTCATAAAGGAAATCCAGAAAGCATTCAATTCCTGGAAAAGTTTCAGGTGCTGGAGACTGCTGGATGAATTCCAGCTGTAACTCTCGGAGAAGCTTTAGTTGTCTAATCTGCCTCAGGGGAAATTCAGAATTGCTTAAGAAATCTTAGAGAAATTTTAAACAGAACTCCTGGATGGATTTTGGAAGGAATTCTTGGGAGAGCTCCAAGTGGACCTTTCGGAGAAATTGCAGATGGTGCTTCTGAAAAATATCCAGATGGAGTTCCTGGAGAAATTATGAAAACAAAGAAACAATATTGTATGCACTATATAATTTCATTTCAATTTTTTTTGTGTTTTTATGTTAAGAGATGAACCCGATCGTCTACATGATAAGATGAGACTGTGATATTTGTAGAATTCTTTACAAAAGATCTCGAAGAAGAAAACAAAAATGTAATAACTCTAAAAATAATCTCGAAAAAAATCTTCAAGGTGTATCTTTCTGATGAAATAATTAAAAAACATTCGAAACCTTAGTATACCGTTGGTAACCCACAGACAAATCAACCATCAGTTTGGAGTCTTGACGTGATATGGGGAGCTCACAAATTCGTCCTGAATAAACGGGTCGATTTTATCATTTCTTTATAGATAAACATGACGTCCCATCACATAAAAAAATCATCAAATTAATTCGCTGATCAGTTATGAATTATTATGAATCCTACACATCAGCGTTCTAGTAGTTATTTTTTGTTCGTAATTCGGCCAAATGGCATTCGGGCGAACAACCCATTCGGCCAAATGGCCGGACACCCTTTTCACCAATTCGCAGAAAATTTCACAAGGAATTCTTCAGCATTTTTTTCTTGTACTCCACTGAAGATCGCTGAAAGTAACTTTCATAGTTTTGCCTACCTCTTTGTTCACTTCAACTGTTGCCGGATTCCCTGAAGTGTTTTTTCTTTTTTATGGCGCTAAGTTACACCTGCTTCTCAGTGTTCGTCTTAATATTTCTACAATGAAAAAGTTAAAAACTGAGAGCTTTCTTTGCCAAATTGCGAAATCCATCCAGAAAAAAAAAATACTTGACTTTTAGAATTTAAACACACGACCGTCAGTATGCCCGAGCAGGAACGATTGCTATTGATCATAATAGAGCAATTCTCGCTGAAACCAGGCCGCCATCGGCACCCATCGTTAGAATTCCAATTTTATGTCACTGATCGCTAGTTCTCGATAAAACTTAAGGGTGGTCCTTCCTGTTTTCTCAAATTGGTGGACCCCTCGTAGGCCAGCTAGCTGAACAGTTTGCGAAAAAGCCCATTTTTCGATAAATCTTGGGTGTTTCTTCACGGGATATGTCTCATATTTCCCTTGGAACACATAGTAAACCTAATGGTATCGTACTGAGAAAGGATATAGCTTTCATTTGAAGTTAAAAAAAAATTGGCGGCCATTTTGAATTTGACCGCCATCTTGTATTTTGTTAGAAAAATCGTTTTTTCACCATTAGCGCACCGATAGTTTTGAATTCTGAGATCACCATCACACTGAGGCAAAAAAACCTAATAATTTCTTAAGGAATAATCATGATTTGGCGCCGCAACGATTATTGTTGAAATTTTTTAGTTTTACTTATGATTTTGGTGAAGAATTTCAGTAATAAATTTCATAAGTCAATCAATGAAATTCGATAATAAACGCAATGATAATAACTTAATTCGAACTATCAATCGATAATTTTAATCGCCTTTTATATCAGGCGTGCTCAAAAATTGACATAATTTGGTAGCATGTGATCTGTTCTCGATTAACTTGTAGCCAGCATCCAAAGTGAAGTAGTTCTTATAGCGATTGCTATGATAATTATTTCAAGTAATTGTTGTTAAAGAATTCAAAGCTCTCACTTATGAAACTTATGATCCCATTTTCGAAATGTTTAAGCGTGCAATGAAACCATAATTTGGCTGGTTCATAAGTCTTGATTTATGGAAAATCTAAGTATTTTTGCCTCAGTGCAGAAAGCTGAGGAAAAATTGCGTAAGATAGGCTACAGAAATCATGTTATACGATTTTGACGTATATGGCGAGTGAAATCAATACAAAAATCTTTTTTTGTACTACAAAGAAACAAGTTTTCATCCTTTGGAGTTTTATTCGAGTCGAGTAAAGAATAAGAATATTATTTTGAGTGGAAAAATCTGGTGGCCTTCTTGGATTTGACGCCATCTTGATTTTAGGTAGAAGAATGAATTTTTCACCTTGATAGCACTCAGCATGTTGAAATTAGAAGTTATAAATAAAAAAAAAGGTTACATATACTCTTCTTTTTTTATTCTTAATTTTCCTGACGTTACGTCCCTACTGGAACCGAGCCAGACACTCAGCTTTATTGGTCATAAATCCAGGTATTTAAATAGGAATTGTCTTTTATAATGCGATTTCTGACAACAGAATAATTCTTCGACATATCTTTGAATTCAGTAATAATGAATAAATAAATTCAATAAATGAAAACCGTCCAAAACCATTGATTGTATTAAACAAACATTTTTTTTACCATATGCATTGTTGTTCATTGAATGAAATTTATAGATTGCGCGTCGGGACATTAGTAAGTCTTGTGGTTATATCTGTAGTTTTAACGTAAAAAATTGACAAAAGTGCATTATTTCAGAAGGGAAATTTAAATTTTGAAGCAAAAAAAACATCCTTGATTTTCTGAGCCATAAAAAATCGTTTTAAGTACCGCCCAACATGCATGTAAAAATAGCGAGATTGAAAGATGAGAAGTAGGTTTTGGGTTAATGTGGACGTAATGCCGAAACGCAGGTGTATTATTTCGAGGTTGTAATACCTGGTGGCCATCTTGGATTTCGACGCCATCTTGGTTTTTAGCAGTTGAATGATTTCTTACCATCTCAGTGCTCATCATGTTAAATTATGAGGCCTCCGTTAAAAAAAACAATCAGATTCTATTTTTCTTATCTTATCTCAGCTGTTCAACTGATTGTTCATTTCTATCAATGGTTTTAGACCAAATAAATGAAAGAAATAATGCTATTTTCAACTCGAAGATATGCAGAAGAATCATTCAGGTAGCAAATAAGCGTTAAAAAATCATACTTGATAATTTGTTTTCAAAGCTAGTTAAGCTGAGGGGCTGGCTCTGTTCCAGTAGGGACGTAACGTCAGGAAAAAGAAGAACAAGAAGAAGAATAAGTGTAATGGTAGCATTAAAATTCAACATGTTGAGTGCTATCAAGGTGTAAACTCATTCTACCACTTAAAAACAATATGGCATCAAAATCCAAGATGGCCGCCAGATTTTTTCACTCAAAATAATACTCCTATTCATCATCTGTCTCAAATAATTCACCAACGATTGAAAACTTGTTTCTTTGTAGTACAAAAAAATGATGTTTGCATTGATTGCACTCGCCATATACGTCAAAATAATAGAACATGATTTAGAAAATCATTCATATCATAGGGTAAATACCATTGCTCACCTAGTTTTTGTTACCTATCTAACGCAATTTTTCCTCAGCTTTCTGATGGTGATCTCAGAATTCAAAACTAGCGGTGCGCTAATGGTGGAAAAACGATTCAATTCAATATGGCGGCCGAATTCAAAATGGCCGCCAAATTTTTTTCGAGTTTAAATGAAAGCTATATCCTTTCTCTATACGATGCCACTAAGTCTGCTATGTGTTCCAAGCGAAATATGAGACATCCCGTGAAGAAATACCCAAGATTTAGCGAAAAATGGGCTTTTTCGCAAACTGTTCAGCTAGCTGGCGTACGAGGGGTCCACCAATTTGAGAAAACCGAAAGGACCACCCTTAAGTTTTATCGAGAACTAGCGATCAGTTGCATAAAATTGGAGTTCTAACGATGGGTGCCGATGGCGGCCTGGTTTCAGCGAGAATTGCTCTATGAATAGTGTGGCAAACGCAAATATTTGAATTTTTAATTGGAGAAACGGGGACAACCGCACCAACCGTTTCATTTCAGAAAGATAGAATGTTAATGCACACTCCATGTGTTGGCTCTCCTTCTGTTGGGATGGGACACAGGTATTTCTCCCTTAGGCCCTGGCTCAAAAGCCTTGGCTTAAGTGCCTTTTCTCGCTCTCTGGAAAGAAATGCAGACCCACCCATAACGCAACTGTTTTAAATAAACAACGAAAAATCAATCGACTTCAGCTCTCAATATAGGAAGTAGTACTACAAACTCACCAAGTTATACAATTTCCAGTTTCCTTCACCAGTGGCACCATTTGAATAGGAATAAGGAATAGAAATATAAAATAAGTTTTCTTTGCTTTATCTAGAATTGTTATTTGATTTATGTTCAGTACTACACATTTTTCCACATATGAAAATAGTTATTAATTTAGATTTTCACTTCCACCAGCCGAAACGATGAATCGACGTGCGATTGGATTTTTTCGATATCGATCACTACAATAAAAAAATCAATTTCTATATAAAAATTCATCATGCATTATTGAGGTATTGTAATACCTGATTCAATTATAAATGTGGTGTTTGCAGAATATTTGCCTTAAATAATATTTGAAGTATGTTATCTCTTGTGATGGACTCTTTCATACCTCATTCAGGTAGTAAGTATGAAAGCAGCAATCATCTCCTCGAGTGGTCTTGGTCTAACTTTACTTTGCATTTCCTTCAGTTTCAGTTCCCAGATCGTTTTACTTACCTATTTTGACTTTGATTATTATTCAAGACTTTTCTAACCTTTAACTAGGTCACATGGCTTGAAAGTACGTCACACTGTTCATAGCACCCTGAAGTTTCCGCAGGACATCTCCCAAATATTAAGGTCATCATAAATCAATACTACTGCTTTCTAACCTTTCTCTAGAATCTTTCTTTATTGACCCCACGCCCCCTGTCCCCTGATCTCACCCCCGTTCAGCTCCATCGTCTGCCGAAGATCAACCTCGTGGCAAGACCCCACATGCCGTATCCGGCTCTGCAAGTCGATGAACACCAGCGAACAGAAGTCGCACGCCTCGGCCAGCCCAACCTGCACGTGCCGATCCAGATGCGGCCCGAGTTCCCAGTGTCGGTCCGCGAACTGCTCCCCACACAGATCACACCACGAGATGGTGCTGTGCTGCTTCAGGTGGTTCACGAAGTCATGCATCGCCCGGAATGGGCGTCCGCAGCCGCAGCGGTATTCTCCGTGGAAGGCATGCTTACGCGTGTGTGCCAACAGATGGTGCTGGTTGAGGAACATGTAGCAGCAGGCCTTGCACTGGTATACGGGAACGGAAGGCGGGATCGCTGACTGCTGTGATGGCTGCGGCAAAGGTTGCTGCGATGCGCTTTTATGAGGAAGTGTTTGATGGGGCTGCTGGTTCTGGTTGGTCAGTGGGATGAGATTTTGATGATTGATTGAGGTGGATAATGAGGGCTGTAGTAATCGTTGTTTCAGAACCGGATATTGTCTGGGTGGTTGAGTAGAAGGTGGGAAGACTGGTGATGACTGGTACTGGTATTGCTGCGTGATCTGGGCAGAGTGTTGATACATCTCGACGTACGTCTGCATCTCCTGGATAACCGTTGAGCGATCTGGAGTTATGCTTTGCTGGAGGATCTGGGTTGGGACGTTGTCCGAACTTGGCAGAACCTTTTGAACTTTTAAGGGCGACGCAGCACCGATTTCCGAAGTTATAGTCGGCGATTGAAGCGTAGATTTCACTGGTAATAGATCGCTAGACCGTACACGAATAGAAGCAGTTTCCGGGAGCTTGCGCTTTTGTCGTAACCAACTTGGCACTTCCACCCTTTTCGGTAGTGTTCCGGTCAACGGATATGAAACTAGTATCAACTCCGATTTCTTGTACATTTCCTTGAAGTCGTTACACTTTTGTAAGAACTCACTACAGTCTACACAAACGTACTTTGGTAATTTCTCGGCTATTCCCGCGGAAGCCGTAAAGCAGGTACTCAACACTGTATTCCACTGTTTGTCAATAACTCTATCTGTGTGAATCAAACAGATCCTGCAGATATTTTTCTCTGCAAGTTCTTTGCTCCTTTCTCCCATAGTGGGATTACTGTTCAGCATGGAATCGGGAATCATCTTGTCCACTGAATAACTGATCTCAAACTGATCCCACTGTCGTCTTTGACTATCGTTTTATACACTACAAAGGCCTCGCGTCGATTTTCCCATGTAAAAACTATGCTACCCGCAGAGCTATCATAAAATTTTACGACCCTATCCTTTTTTCTTAGAATTCCCTTTCTCCGTCCTGTATGTATCTCTAAGCAATGATCGCTCTCCTCCTACCCTTGTCACCAGATCGTAGCTTACTCTATCCAGAAACCTTGCCGGCGCAAGGCTCAATCAACGACTGCTCAAGTCGTTCAAGTAACGCCACCAACTTATGTGCGCTTCTGGGTTGCGCACTGAAAACGAAAAATGTGCAGCGCTCAGCATCTCCGGTTCCGTCATCGGTCGGTCGACCTCGCATTTCATGGTGGGCCATATCGTTGCCAGAAGGACAGTTTGAATGAATGTGCGCGCGCACATGGTTCTGGGCAGGGGTTCGCAAACCACAGCGGTGACGGATCGTTACTTAAGTAATTGCTGAGTGTTAAGTGCTCTTTATCGATTACGTATTGCTACATGGTTATTCGACATTGAACGGCTCTTTATCGGCAATAACCAACAAATGACGTATTTTTTTCCAACTATTAGGCCGTCTTGAGTGTCGTATAATTGTACGAAGAAAACGCGTATCTGTCAAAGGATGCAATCTCCAGTGGAACTAAATGGTATAGTACTAAATTCGGTTTTCATTTACTTATAGATATTCCACTAAACGGCTCGAAGATTTATTATCAAAGCCATCAGGATTTTAATAATTTCAATAAAATAAAAACATGATTAATCTATTTCAAAAGATTCGAGTAGCCTATTAGTTGACCGACATTTAGTAGGTTGAGAACCCCTGCCCGAGGACTCGGCCTGGAAGGGTGTCGGCGTTAGACGGATCAGCACTTTTGGGTGCGCTGAGGGCGATACTTGTTAGCCGATGGATTCGTTATTTACACTTGAACCTTGCTGGCCGGCCGGCGTTTTTATTTTTGTTCTGCTGAGTTGCATCATCAACAAGTTCTGTGTCGCCAGATTGGTTTGTTTGGTTTGGGAAAACAGAAATATGTGTATGCATTGCAAACAGGCGGTATCCAAGATCGTCATAGTTATCGTCTTTTTTGTGTTGGCATTAATTTATGCAACCCTTGGGCTTGGAATTGTGACCGAATACGATTTTTGCTGTGCTCTCTTTCCGGTTAACAAGGGCTGTTGTACAAAAGAATCGTTTGTTTTGCGATCATTCGTAAAATGTTTGCGTTTAAAGTTAGGCGACATCTGCAAGCCGACGATGAATTCTATACAAATGGCCATACACACTGTTGGTCGTTGGTCACATTTCCATTAGCAGACAAGTTGGAAAGAAATTCGAACAATATTCTTTCGTATCTAGTGCTCTGATTGAAGATTCTCAAACTCAACTTTTGAATTGAAATATTTCCTGTAAAACGTATTTCAACAGTATTGTAACATCAACAGAACGAAAAACAACAAAGTTACAAAAAAAAATCAATCTACAGTAATGACTTCATTTTGTCAGCCCCCGAATTTGTCTACCCCAATTTTATCTACCCCCGATTTTAGCATCCTTTTTAGCCCGATTTTGTCAGTCATCAATTTATATTTATTTGAATCAGAGTAAACACGTTTTTACAGGCAAAGACCGAAATCATGAAATATGAAATTTTTATTAATTATCTTTGAAACTTATCAATATTACCTTGGATTACGGTACATACAAAATGGAAGTAATATAATTTGTTGGTGAGAAATTGAGACATTTAACAACATTTTTTAAAAGTCCGGAGTAATTCCACCGAACATGACGATTTTTTTTTAAATTTAATTTTTGTATATTTTGAATCGCCTGAAAATTTGCATACAGATTCTTTATGACCAAAAATGCCATTTTGCACCTTCAGACCGCCATTTTGGACCTCGCCTTATTTTTAAGAAAGGCGTATCGGAAAATGCATAGCAAATCTTTAAAAAACTGTTACTCGAAAATGGTTTGTCCGATCGATTTGAGATGTTCTACAAAGTTGTAGGTATTGCTTTAGGACTATATGGAGAAAAATATGCACGGTAAAAAAAAGTTACAAATTATTTTTTATTTCAAAAACAATATTTTAAAATCGATTTTCTCCAGAAACGCAGTTTTGTTTGTTTATATTTGGATATGTTTTAGGGGACAACTTATGTGATTTATTGCACAATGTTTCAAAATGGAAGAATTATGGACAAAAAAGTTATGATTTTTTTTTTAAATTACAGATTTTGAAAAAAATCGAAAAGGAGGAAAACAATAATTTTTTATGTGATTATTTGAAACTACAGAAAAATTGCAATCGAAAAGTACTTAAGCAATTTTTTTCTAGGTTTCATCAATTTCGAGATATACTCATATTTATATAAAATTTTCAAATAAAAAAAGTAAAATAGGCCCTTTTTCAAACATGTTTCGTGTTTCTCCGTTCCAGCAATATTTTATTTTGATTGAGTGAATCGTAGCTGAATTGTTTATTGTTTGATCAAAACCAATATACGGTATTTAAAAAAGTATGCACGGTAAAAAATATATAAACGAAATTTTCAAATGAAAATTTGAAGTTCATTGTTCTTAAAAACCGCAAAATTGATGTTTTTAACTTTTGGATATGTTTTTGCAGCATATTGTTTGTAATTTCTTGCACAATGCCTCAAAATGGAAAATTTTTGGATAAAAAATAAATTATTTAAAAAAATAAATAAAACAAATTTATGTAAAACGATATTTTTATGCGTTTTTTTTTTTGAGTACAGAAAAATAACTATATATTTTTAAATATGAAAAATTTCTATCGAAAAATACTCAAGTAAAATTTAGCTGAGATGCATCACTTCCGAGATATACACGGTAAATCTAAACGTGGCATTAAAAATGTGATTCTACCACAACGGTGTACCTTTGCTACCTTTGCTCGATGAGTCATCGCTACTAGATAGTTGAGTACAATTAGACAGTTTTTAAACGACAAGAATCACAAATTTTAAGCTTACTATTTAATTTATTCTGTTCAGCAAATCCCAACAAAACCAATTTCTGAATATTATATTCCGTAAGATTTCGACAATGTTTAGAACAACTTTGTTTGAACACTTTAATACATCTTTAACTGATATAACTCTTTGCGAAAAAAATGATATTTGTACAGCTTCACGCACAACAAAAATAAATACCTCTGTAAAACGCCTCCTTAATCCACAGTATAATGCTGTATCTTCTTTCGTAGCACGTCAATTTCACAAGCAAGTAAACGTCACCTACAATCACTGTTGATACAACACTAATGCTCTCACGGTCTCAGACTTACCTTATATACTACATAGGTACTTCACACCACCAGTTTTGTACCGCATTTTTTTCAATGATGATTGCTACAGTGATAAAACTTGACTACATAGCGCATTATTTTTGTACCCATGAAGTACGTTTAAAAAAGCATCGTTTTTCTTTTATTCATTTTCCATGTCCAAATGTATGGGTATGGGAAAAACGTGTTTGTTCATCATACCTACTAACACAGGCAAAAGTGATGAAAACCCTTGTGGAGCCTGTTTAGTAGAATGCCTGTAAATATACAAAAGATGAGTAGTACTGTTCCTTTTAATTCTACTATTGTATCCTTCGACAGATACACGTATTTCAACCTCAACTGTAAAACCGTCTTCAGTGTTGTGTACTTGACTTGACTTGGTTTGTGTTGTTGAAATCAAAATAAAATTTTCCGGAATGGAGAAACACGAAATATGTTTGAAAAGGGCCTATTTTTCTTTTTTTATTTGGAAATTTTATATAAGTATGAGTATATCTCGAAATTGATGCAACCTAGAAAAATTTTACTTAAGTACTCTTCCAATGCATTTTCTGTGCTATCAAATAAACACATAAAAAAATATTGTTTTCCTCTATCTCGTATTTTTTCAAAATTTGTTATATTTTATAAAATTATATCTTTTTTGTCCATAATTCTTCCATTATGAAACATTGTGCAATAAATCACATAAGTTGTCCCCTAAAATATGTCCAAAAATAATTAAAATCACAGATGCATTTTCATAGAAAATCGATTTTAATTTTTTTTATTAAAAAAAAATCGGTCATTATTTTTTACCGTGCATATTTTTTTCCAAATAGTCCTAAACAATACCTACAACAACCGCAAATATATCCAAAAATTAAAAAACATCAATGTTGCGGTTTTTTTAGAACTATTAGCTTCAAATTTTCATTTGAAAATATCGTTTATATTTTTTACCGTGCACTCTTTTTTCAATACTTAAGCATAAATGTTTTGATCAAACGATAAACGATTTAGCTACGGGTCGCTCAATCGAAATATTTTTTTTTCTGGAATGGAGAAACACGAAATATGCTTGAAAAGGGCCTATTTTTCTTTTTTTATTTGAAAATTTTATATAAATATGAGTATATCTCGAAATTGATGCGACCTAGAAAAAAATTAATTTAAAAATAATCTGTAACTTTTTTTAACCGTGCATATTTTTCTCCATATAGTCCTAAGTAATACCTACAACTTTGTAGAAGATCTCAAATCGATCGGACAAACCGTTTTCGAGTTACAGTTTTTTTAAAGATTTGCCATGCATTTTCCGATACGCCCTTCTCAAAAATAAGGCGAGGTTCAAAATGGCGGTCTGAAAGTGCATAATGGCATTTTTGCTCATAAAGAATCTGTATGCAAATTTTCAGGCGATTCAAAAAATACAAAAATAATCGGGTTTGCGAAACGGAGTGGAACCGCTCTCCTGTATTCTTGTTTATCAAGTGTAATATGACTGTCTTATCTGTTAACTAGAAGGATATTAGATGACATTGTTAAGTGCGGGTTTGATTGTTTCAAACGAATTATTGGTTTTTTTGAAAACGTATTTCTTACGAAAATTGCCTAATTTTTGACATTGTAAAATAAATACTTCTTTTTGAATTCTTATATTTTGGATTCTCTTCCTACTCGTCAAGATACGTCTTTCCATAAAAAAAAATAAAATCGGACCATGCTTCGAAAAGTTACACTAGGTGCAAAGTTATGGTGTCGCGTTACGTTAATTTTAACCGTAAATTTTCAGAATGAAACTACAAACTTCAAAATGCTTGTTCTCAGCAATGCTACAACCGATTTTCGAAATTTTTGGCTTTTGGTAGAAGGGAATAGTTATACTAGCTTTCTGCGTTGGTGCCACCCCGCTGAAACCCGCCCCGTTTTTGTGAGATGTGAGTATGTCTGTTTTTTCTTGTTTTCCAACTAAAATCTGATTAGGTAGATCTGATTTTTGAATAAACTCGTTGGCTAGTAACCCAAATATTATCAAACAGGTGCCGTTTAGTGCAGGAATAGTCTCTTATATGTTGTAGAATACTTGGCTCCGATGGTAAACAACGTGGTTCTCCGGCGGATAATCCGGAATATCCGTGAAAATGGTCAATTCATGAAAATATTCCAAAACAGTTTGCAAACTCATCAGAATTCCTTATTATAGAACGCAACAGATTATGTGAATTGTGCATGGACCTAGGTGGTCACAAAAACGGCCCCTGGAAAAACCGGAACATCCGTAAAAATGGTTGTTCGTGAAAATTATCCTAGATCACCGCGTTTTTTTTTTTTAACATATCACAATTTTTTTTTGAAAGAAATCAATTACTAAACACAACAGATGATTGGGATTGCTCATGAACTTAGGTGGCCACTATAAAAAGCTCTCAAAAGGATCTGGAGCAACCGTATAAATGGTCATCTCGTAAAAATCAACTTAGACACACGTAGTTTTTTTTTTTCAGATCTTACAGACATTTTTCTATGTTGACATTCATTCCTTTATGTTGTTCAATAATGAAATTGAATAATTTTGTAATAAACTTCAGTGGTCAAGGCGGTCTTTAGTCATGAACATTTCAAATTATACGGGTGTTAACATATTATATATGTTCTATAATTATGATTTTTGACGTGTTTAAAAAAACAAAAACGCACAGTGGTTTAGAAATGATTTTTTTCGACCATTTTTGCGAATCTTCCCAAGGAAGTTGTAAATAGTCACTTATGTTCAAGGGCAGCTCCGGTAATCTATTATGTCATATCATAACGAACTCTGATGAGTTCGCAAGAAACTGCAGCTGCCTAGAATGATTTTATAAATGAATCATTTTTTTATAGATATTGCGAATTTTCCAGTGAACCAGGTTGTTTATGATTGAAGTGGTTTCAAACATGTGTGAGGATATCTTTTTACTGATCGGCACCTTTCTGATGGGATTTGGGTCGCTGCTTAAAACCAAACCAAAAACCAAAGCTATTTGATCAGCTTTGTGCAAAAAATAAACATATTTACCTCTCACAAGAACGAGGAAGGTTTCATAGGAATGGCGTCAACGCTTAAAGGTGGTACAACGAATTCCTTTCAATGAAAGCTAAAACAATCGCTTGAAAAATTAAGGTATTGAATTTTATGATCTAAAATGTATTCACAGTTTCGCCTAATAATCTGATTTAATAACTCCCCTATGCGACAGAATTCCATGATATTCAGATCACTATTTTGAGACCATAAACAATTTTGCTAAAACATGATCCTCAACATACTGTAAGGATACATTGTAATATTATATGCCCAGTATAAGGTTCAAAAGATCAAAGCGACGGGTAAATATTTAACCCAAATAAAAAGTGCAATTACCCCACTGTACAGCAGCTCTACAGCTGTTTTGGACCATCATTAGGAAGCTGTTATGGTCTTCTACAAATTTCTGAAACAATATTCTAAAAATACTTTAATGAATCTTTTTATGAAATTTTACCCATTTATCAAATGCATTAACTCCACTGTGTCATTGAGTTTCGGCTTGTTCCGACAACCATAAACGTTTGCTTGTCGACTTTGCCGAAAGGATACTTTTCTAAGTAACATCGTTGAATGATTCACATAATTTTATTTTACAGTCAAATTCAATCACTCTACCCATGCGTCAGAATAGAAGATTATTCGCTCCGCAATCCGAAGGCACTGTACTGGAAACATTCTTAAAAAAAACACAGAAACATCTAAATACTATTGCAAAAAATTTAGGCAAATTTCTACAGTGACCCAAGGGGCCTTCTACGCTTTTACTAAGCATGACATTCTCAAAAGGTTTCACAGAAACATTAAATTGATTTTAACGAGTTGCGGATCAAATTACTCCACTGTGAGGCAGAATGTCAAATGTACTAATCAAATAACAATACTAGGTACATATTTTGCAAAAGCCTGAAAACAACACTACCGATTTTGTCAATAAAAATAAAAATGCTTTTTGCGTAGCGCGACCCCATTTGGCAGAACCCTGTTGGAAGATAAACGTCACGCGACGCTCATAAAATTAAACCACTGAAATTCTACAAATATTCAATATTTCCTTCCAGTTTGAAGTCACACTCTGGTTCTTATCAATACATAGAAGGATTGCCCAGAAAAAAACCCGGATGGTAAAAATTATAGCAGAGCTGATATAGGCGATCATAGAGTGATCGATATTCCGTATCTCGATATCGAGTTAGAGAACCTTAGTAAAAGTTGGTTTTCATGGCTACCTCGTTGTGGTCTATTGGATCGCTGTTGCAACTGGTTTTGTGTGCTGTAACTCGATGGTCCCTTTAATACCGAGTAATGGAGAGTTGACTGTAATTTGGTTGGGCTATCATTTACTGTTGTATTTTGACTCAGGACGCTTGCTGAAAACGTCCAACATAATTTGAGCGGGAATTGCCCTGCAGGTAAATAATTAGTATAAATGTATAGAGGTAAAGAAATTTAGATTGTTTATATTAGAGACTGCAGAAGAAGTAGGGTGATTTAAAGATTAAGCCTGCGATTGATTGAAGGCCTTTCAGAAGAACCTATAACACGTCAGAACAAGAGCCTAAAGCTAGCTCGGATCATCCTTCTCAAACATGTTTTCGGGGAGTTTGTCATTTTAAGCTGTTTTTACCTCGTTTATTACATGTAAACTTTTTAGAAAATATGATATCTCTCAGATTTCATGCCTTTTGCCTGAAGCATACGTAAACATAACTAACAAAAAGGACTCGAGTGTTTTGGTTTCCTGGTGCTGGTGGTGTCATATTTCACAAGTTCTATACATCGCCTGGAAAATTGCATAGCTTGTAGCTCAAACTATGGCATAGGGAAACAAGATACAGTCGACTCTCCACATCTCGATGTTCTACATCTCGATATCTCTCGCTAGGTCGATGATTTTTTCGGTCCCTTCATGCTGCATACATTTTCACTCTCCATATCTCGATATCCTCCTTATCTCGATACCTCCCTATCTCAATGTGATTTTCTTTTCCCAATTTTCTCTCCGTATGTCGATATGCCCATTATCAAAGGTTACTAGATTTGATATTAGGGATTTCAAAACACTTTGTGAAGACAAAATTACGTCTGTTTGTTTTTAATTTACTTAGTAACGGAGTGATTTTCAATCTAGTACTCATTAAAAAATTTGTTCTATGTCTCGATCTCTCCCTATCTCGATGGTCCCTTCGATATCGAGATGTGGAGAGGCGACTGTAGAAGATGAAAAAGTAGACACCAGAGATCGAGCTTTTTTTCCGAAAAGAGATGAATTTCTCACTATGCAAATTATTTTTGACCTTTGTTTCTTTCGAAATTTTATCTTTTGACGTTTCTTCCTTTGATCATTAAAGCGTTTAAAGTCTTTTCGTAATCTTATTAAATGGCTCAAGTTTTTTTTGCCCCGATTACAGTCGTTCTTACTAATTGCATTATCCAAATTATCCAAATGCTTAAGACGATAACAACTAGTGGAAAGTGATAAAACAATAAAATTTAAATCGTTGATTCAAATTCATCCATTCGAATATCAGATTTTCTTATTTATTATTTCCTCTTTCTGGTATTACGTTTCAAGAGCCTGCTTGACATCTTAGTACTCTTATGAGCACTTTCACAGTTATTAACTAAGAGCTTTCTGGGCCAATTGACCATTTCTGCATTTGTAACATCGTGAGAAACAACAACGAAAACGGAACGAACAAAAGGTTTCAAGTGTTTTGGTTTTCACGATAAAAAAGGTCAAAATGGGTGTCCTATTTGACAAGTTCGAAACATCGCCTGGCACAAATCGTAAGGACAAAAAGTTTAGAAAGGCATAAGGGTCCAAGAGTAAAAAGACAAGACAAGAAAGTTTTGGATTCTTTTAAGAAGGAAGATTTTCTCACGAAGCAATAGTGTTTGACCTTTGCCCTTTCGACGATTTGTGTCTTTGAGCTTTCGTCTCCAAATCCTTGCTCATTTTTTTGAAAAAAAATCCCAAAATAAATCGAACCGTATAGAATTTGGTCAAACATTGTTCTGACAGATATACCATCCTCCAGTGCTGGTGACTAGAAAAAGACAAAATTTTACTTCAGTTCACTGCAAAAGTAGCTCTTTTACGTATTTTCTTATTCATATGTGACAGATCGGGTAAGATAGGGCATAATATTGACCTTAGTGAAATAATGAATATTGCGAAGAAAGCCATAACTGCTAAAAAATAAAAAAATATGGCAACAATTTTGATGAACAAACTTATACAAGAATATATATCTATCTTTAGTAACAGCATTTAAAATGGATTGCCTAAAACGAACTAATACTTCATCTGTGGGGAAAAAGTTCGAAAAAGTGGACATTCTCAAGGGGCGCGCGTAGCTTAGGGGTTAAACTCTCTAAAACTGATGAATTATTGATTTGCGTGTTGCACCCATTCACAATGTCCACGAACCAAAAATCGATATACTATAACGGAATATTAATTTATAATCAGCTACCATTGGATGTCAAAAATGCAAGATCTTTTCAAGAATTTAGAAGAAAATGTACTGGATGGGTGAGAATAGTTTTAGTATAAGATGAAGAATGTATGAATTTGTAAACTTGTTTTCGTTTCAACGAATTTTCCCGACTGTATTGTGACGTTAAAAAGTTTTGATTTTTTTTTGGCATATTTTCTAAATTGGATGGGCATTGTACATTATGCGTTACTTTTCTAAATCACAAAAGGTTTTCTTTAATTTTTGAAATGAAAATCTATGATTTGAGTAGCATTAACACCACCGTAAAATTGGTTGTGAATGGACCTAAATATCTCAAAAAATCTTTAACCCCCTCGCAATCTTTTGTCCCTTTTAACTCTACTTTTAACGACTGCAGAAGACTGCAAGGTGGGAAAATTATTAGAAATTATCTGTATGAAATATTGAATGGAACGAGCTCACCATTTCGATATTTGATTGGTTCATTCATTAGCCCACCCAAAAATATCAGTTTCCTGCATCAATGAAGCCACATAGATGGTCTTCTAATTATTATTAATATACTTTCCAAAGTCTAAGATCGCAGCAGGCCGTGTGCGCGGGCGGCTGCGTTTTGAATTTTCTGTCACGTTCGCTTCGGTTCCGCGATATTTTCAATTCTACTGTTGATGCTATGGCACTTGTAAATACTCTAAAAAAGTGTTTTGTAAAGAGATAAGTGTTTTTTTTACAACAATTAATACGAAGTGAGGTGAGAGGCTGAGTTTACATTTCCTGTCACGTTTTATCGCGTTCAAAATAATAGATTTTTACTTTGTTCCGCTGGTGGGCCCGCGGGTACTACGCCACCCGTAGTGTTGTTTTTTTTCGTTTTGTGAAAAGTGAGATTTCGATATAAGATCTGCCGACAAGTGCCTCTATATGATAAAAGTTGGAAAAAGCTAGTGTAAAAATGTGAGCATCGCATGCGTTTATGATCATTGTGTTACACGAAGTTGAAGAGAATGAACTGTCTGGTTTTTCACATTACATTGCGTGAGCTGCCTCAACGAAGGAAAAGTTTATACACATTCATTGAGTTTTTTTAGGACAAGAATCCATAGAATCTCGATTCCATTTACCAACAAAAGAATGGAAATTCCTTGTGGAAGCTGCTTCTTGATCCGAAGATGAGTCAAAATGTCTGAGCTGGTGAGTTTGTTCCGATTAAACTACTTATTTCAATGATATCTGGGATATTTTTGCTTCACAGGGTTGAGTATTTTCTCTTCTTGTTTCAGAGAGCGAGCAATGGCGGCTTGAAACCAAAGCTCATTAGCTAGGAAACAAGGTGGAAATATCTGTGCCCCATGCCTGGAAGACAAACGCGCATGGAGTGACATTACCTTTCTTAGCAACGTCACTCCCGACTATGATCAAAACAATAACATTCACACTTACACCCAATTACAAAAAGTATACTAAACTACACATACACTAAATTGCAATCCGGTCATATCACCGCATATAGCGAACCCTAGACCATTACCCTTCCCTATATCCAACTCCTTGACATCTATGAGGGCGTCGGTGAGTCGCTGACCTCTCTTTAAGTAGATGTCATTACCCCCCATTTTCCTTTTTCTTTCCTCGTAACGGAGAAGATGGGCGTGGCCGGCAATGGAAAGTTGTCATGTCCTTTGCATCTCTGATTTCTGATTGTACAGTTATTCCTTCCAGATAGTTTTCCATGAGCAATTGGAATAAGAAAGGGTAAAGTAACCAACATGACAGTTTTCAGTATGCAATCTACGAATTACTCCGATACCACGCAAACGCAACGCAACGCAATATACTTCCAAAGTAAAAAACTACTAACATCAACTCTCCCTAACTCGATATTGAAGGTGTGGGATATAGAATCCACTGCGATGGTAGGTAGCAAAATAATGGATCGCAGCAATCGGTTTAGACGTGTTGGCAATCTCTACTGTAACTTGCAGACTAGATGCATTCATACCTGACTCTCGAACCGACACTTGGCTGGGTAAGCTGTGTGAGCATTGCGCGGAGGGTGATTCCTTTCTAGTTGATAATCGAAACTCCACAGAAGGGACCATCGAGTAAGGGAGGTATCGAGTTATTGGACACAGAACCAGTGCAAATGCGATCCAAAGATATCATCGAATTAGCCATGAAACCAACGCTTTACTATGGTTCTCTAACTCGATATCGAAGTACAGAATATCGAGTAAGGGATAGTTGACTGTTAATATGAATCCCGAACTGTGTGTGTTGTCACGATTAACAAAAGCATAAGGCAATGTTAGAACTAACTTCGGAAAACACTCTCGAACACCTTCAAAGTCAACTTCATCCTCTCATAATTGCAAACAATATTATGCTTACGATACCATTAGCGCAATCCAAATAATCGCTTCCGTGGCATCTTTCGCGCGGCAGGTTCGCAATTCTGCTTCTGCTGATCCAGAGAGTCCTTGTATTTCGCAGGGCCCCAGATAGCCGTAGCAGTAAACGCGCAGCTATTCAGCAAGACCAAGCTGAGGGTCGTGGGGTTCGAATCCCCCACCGGTCGAGGATCTTTTCGGGTTGGAAATTTTCTCGACTTCCCAGGGCATAGAGTATCTTCGTACCTGCCACCACGATATACACATGCAAAAATGGTCATTGGCATAGTAAGCTCTCAGTTAATAAACTGTGGAAGTGCTCATTAGAACACTAATCTGAGATGCAGGCTCTGTCCCAGTGGGGACGTAACGCCGGAAAGAAGAAGTTGTATTTCGCAGGACACGACACGACGAAACACCGGCCACTTGTTATCTTGCCTCCTTCATATAATTATTATAATCGTGTGAATGAGCATGATACATGGGACCCCTACTCTGGGGAAAAGGGTGGATATTAGCATGGCCAATTCCGCCGGGAAGCAAAACGAGACCTGCTGAGTCAGGGAAATGGAAGTTGCTTGCGAGTTTGGCGGTGTGAAGAGAGGTGGATGTGTGAGCCTTTTGGCCGCGTCGTCGTCCTTGTCGTCTGCGTTTGGCCAAGGAACGATCCTTCCGAGCGATAGGAGGACCACCA
This sequence comes from Aedes aegypti, assembly GCF_002204515.2. Classification (NCBI taxonomy): domain Eukaryota; kingdom Metazoa; phylum Arthropoda; class Insecta; order Diptera; family Culicidae; genus Aedes; species Aedes aegypti. Next base: position 29,201 of record NW_018734821.1, read on the forward strand.
CAAACACAAGTCGGGGGGCGAGCGAGCACTGATGCTAGCTGCTGGCGAGATAAAGACGATAGAAAGTAAACATAATTTAATACGGCAAGGAAGTGGGTGGCGCTACAAGCTGTGAATATCGGACTCTGCATCGCACTCAACATATCCTTGGCTAATACCTACTCGATGGTGGTGGGGGGTTATAAGGGGGACTTGGGGTAAAATGCACCACTGCCAATATCGAGTTTTTTTTTGTGAAGAAGTGTTAACGACAAGATTATAATCAACGTGTGTTTCAGTCGGCTTGAAAAAAAAATGAATGTAGAGCTGATTAGTATTGAGTATTAGTAATAATTTTTTCCCCTCTTTCAATGCCGTATTGGCCTTCTGAGGTTTTTAAAAAATTTAGATAATTTCCAAAAGGGCTTAGAGTCAGGGTCCAATTGAGAAAAACTCATTTTCAAATTTTTGTTTCTTAATTGTGAAAACGTTTCTTGATTTCTTTCTGCAAATCCTGCCAAATAATTTTCATAGCAGGATTGCGAGTGCGTTGAAATTGCCTTCTCCTCACGTTATTAAGACGGATCAAGAGTTTAAGATCATTGTCTACAATCACTCAGATTCAAATTTTACTTCACATTTTGGAATTGCAAATGCTCCTGGCTTCAAACAATGGGATTTTGTTAGAGTTTCAAGAGCATTGTCAATATCATGTTTTGTTTGTAAAGAAATGTTAACATCAAGATTAGAGTCAATATTTGTTTCATATATATTTCAGTTGGCTCGAAAATAATTGAAAGTGGAGCTGATAGGATTGAGAATCGCTTGATGGGATTGAAAATGTAACAGGGAAAATCAGCATAAGTAACCAGTTGGCTACAAAGATGACTAGAGTCAGTTAAGACCAAGTCATCGTAGATGGATTCTAGAAGAGGAAAACATGTAGGGCTATCAGGGTAATTGAATTGAGAAAATATCCTGAAGAGCATGCTTGGTAAGAAATTCTTCTATTCGTTTCGCGAGGGACAATCCCAAAAGTTAGACCTATTTGTTGCACCCGCAATTTGCGCATACAAACTTTTTGGTATCTCCTTTACAGGATAGGGGTAATCACTGGATAACTCCACGAAAAAATCTTGTAACGTTTCTACTGAACAAGGTCAACGAAATCCTTACCATTGCTAAAATTTGCCCTACCCACTGTTATGGATAGTTCATCCCAGAAAAATTTACGAGGTGCGTTGTGCCCTAGCTCCCCTACTCGAGGGGTGGTAGGAGCATTTGTTTGCCCAACGAACAAGACTATTGCCGGCATCGCCGAGTTGCTCACAGGCAGGCGAGAGAGCGAGTTTAGATGAGATAAGAAGTCCTCTTTCAGAACGTCGTCGTCTTAGAGTCCTGGTTGGCGCGAGTCCTGGTTGTTGTCTTCCTAACTAGCTATAGTGACTATAATCTATGAGACCTGAGTGAAGCCAACCGCAAGGACGATGATGAGGTTTTCTTGGCTGGCTGGCTGGCTTGTTGCAACACATACGCCACCAACCGACCAAGACCGAGAGGAGATGAGCATTCAAAAATATAAAATTAATGGTTTATAAAGTTTTTGAAAATATAAGGCGCTTATCGGGGAGCCGTTATCGTTCGCCTTCTGTGCGCCACAGGAGCAAAATCAACAGCAAAAGCAGCACATGATGATGCGGAATGAATGTCTTTTTGCGCCGGAGAAAGGGTTAATCTTGAGTGTAAAATATATATGCATAATGAAGTGTGAAAATAAGAAAAATCCACTTGACGCTGCGAAAGACGACGAGTGGTTCAGTTCGTTAATTTCTGATTCAGCAGGTGGGAGGAAGGCTTATGTTGAGTTCGGTAAAAGTGCTGATATGAAGCAACATCGCCTGACAAGTGTTTGGCGCCTAGGAGGATGAAGCGTCCGTAATGAGGTGTGATGATATGAAACTTATCAATTTTTCAGATGATTTTTGCCCTACTGTGATTCAAACGACTCGGGCCCCTTCTGCCTTCTTCGATCTTGTAGCTTTTCGTTTGTTTTGTTCAACATTTCATTTCAATCTTATTGAGGGGATTTAGGATTTTTTAGCCCCATGAGAAATGAAATACCTAAGACTATGACAAAGCTTGAGGACCATCCGTCTTTACACATAAATAGTAGGTGTCAAAGTGGACCAAAGCGACCATATTTAAGCTTGCCACTCCAGGTATCGCTAAATTAGCTGCACTTACAAAGGAATCAACCAGATTACTTCTTGCGACTAATAGACACCCTCAGTGTATAAGTGCTAATGTCCAGTGGCGCGGGAAGTGGGTAGGACAGGTAGGACATGTACTACCCACAAAAAATTCCTGGGTAGGACAGTCAAAGGATTGTCCTACCCACGATTTATCAAAAAAAAAAAAAAAAAACTAGATCAGCAGAAAGCTTGAAAATAAATTCAACTACCGTCGTGCGGGGTGACATTGGTCCATAAGGGTGACTTTGGGCCAACATTTTTACAGCAAACTGATGCCAAAATAATGGGAACAATGTGTCAAGCTTCAAGAATACGTTACACATAGTCAATAGCTTGCCATAGATAAGTTTTTTGGCGTTCATACTAGCCATGAGATTCATCGGAAGAGGCGGTCAAAGTCATCCCCTAGGCCCAATGTCACCCTGCATGGCGGTATTTATCATCTGTTCAATATACAAGCCCTCGTAGTCGGTTCCTTAGACATATCTACAGCCAATTGTAAATGTTCTGAAATAAATTGCCATGAGCGTTCCTGGAAGTAATTCTTGAGAAGTTTCTGAAACATCCATAGTGAATTGTCAGAAGATTATTGAAGAATTTTTGGATGAAGTTATGGATTAATCGCATCGTCGAGCACGAGTGTGTTGGTGCTAGCGATTTCTGAAAGTGCGATCACTCTTGACTTGATGTTATCTATCAAATTATTGCTGAATTTCTTAACGATTTGTAAGGCAATTCCTATAGAACTTCCACAGTTAGATCCTGAAAAATGATTTCATCAAACCTTTCTCTGAGATTTCTGGCATAATTCATAAAAATATTTAGAGCAGATTATGACGATTTTCTGAATGTTTTTTTTTGTTTTGCAGGATTGTTGATGATATTCCAATGAAATATATGAAGGAGTTTCTAAACGATGAAACATTCTTCAAATATCTTCAGTTTCTAACGAAACCTTTGGATTTTAACCACTTAAGGGGAATTCCGGGGCAAAGAAGCTCCATAAATTAACAGAATTTTGGCTGTTCGTCAATTTGCTATCGAGGAAATTAGAACAATCTGGCTGGTTGTAAAGACAAGCAGTGTGGTCTACTCTTGTCTAATTTGTTTAATAAAATAGATTTGAAAAGGATATTATAGGCTGTTTATTAGTTTTTTTTAGAAACTTTGTCCTTTTTTATGCAAGTCTCTAAAGTCTCTTTTACACAAAAAAAGTGATATCAAAAGTCTCCTTTTTCCTAAAACTGCTTGCATTGAATTCTGAAGCAAAATTGTACAGGCTGCAGAGAAACCTTCAGAGACTTTAACGGGTTCAACAAGCTCTTCAGTTTCAGATTCCCCTAGGAATAGCTTCAGGAATTATTCTACAGGAATCTTCCGAAATTTTTCTAGATATTTATTTACCGATTTTCCCAGAAATTATTTCAACGATTTTCCAAAGGATGCTTAGAAGCATTTCCACCTAATTTGCTCCAAAGCTACTACCTCCAGTAATTTATTCAGGTATTACCTTGATTTTCTTTTCCAAAACTAGCCTAGAATTTCCACCAAATATTTTTTCATTAATCTTTCAACTGCATTCTCCAATTGTTCCTCAAGGAGATCTTTCTAAGATATCTACACAATTTCTTCTGAGGAAATCCTCAAATGTTTATTTCAGAGTATCTGAAAAACGGGTCTACCCCGTTTGGCATAATGCCATTTGGCATAATGCCGTTTGGAACACAGTCGTTTGGCATAATAGTCGTTTGGCATAATGGTCGTTTGGCATAATTTGAAAAAGGAAGATACTGCAGTGGTACAGTAATATGCTGTACCATAAGATGCATCATAAAATTCCATGTTCCTTTTTTTTTCAAATGACATGAAATAACTTAGGCGTTGGATATATTTTTGTTAAAAAATGCGCCATAATATCCCAGACTTAATGACCCCGGAAGTCATGTATGATGCAATTCCAAAAGAGCTTTAATGGATATTGGTTTCCTTGAAAAATGATGATTAGAAATATGTCCTATCACTAACTGACAACGGAATGTACGATCGTGAGCAGTTTATACACACCCCTTTGCTTAATGGAAGGAATTTGATCAAATTCAATGTTTTTCACAATTATTCTAAACGGCTATTATGCCAAATGACGATTATGTCAAACGACCGTTATGCCAAATGGCATTATTTCAAACAGCTATTATGCCAAATGACTGTATGCCAAACGGCATTATGCCATACGGCATTATGCTAAACGGGGTAGACCCCTGAAAAACAATAGCTAACGGGTTTTTCAAGAAATCTTGCAAGAATTCATCCTTCTGTTCATGTGGATTCCTTCAAAAATTCATCACAGAAATCC
>NW_018734822.1:0-34615 GCF_002204515.2 Aedes aegypti
TTGTGCCTTGCTTGTTGGTTGCTATACTAAACTCACTCGGTGGGAGGGGGAGATTCTCCATTGCAGCCGAGCATGAAATATGTAGAGACACACTTTTCTGTGCTCGTCGAGAGTGCGAGAAAAAGAACAAGCCCCACGAAGAACTCAACAAAATGCGGGAGAAAAGGAGAACAAAGACCGAAACACGACCAACCACTCAGGCGAGCGATTTGAACGGCGGCGGTGGTCTCTGATTTGACTGCGAGTTCAGTCATGCGTATAAATGTCAGTCAACTACAATATACACAACCAAACCGAAAGGCTGGTTCTCTACCTATAAGGACAGACTGCTGCTGCTATGCTCTTCCCTGCAACGGAGATGAACACGAAGACGTGAGAACACGTTTTCATCCAGCATCGCCGTGTTTCATCTTCGATTCGATGAAGAATTACTTTCTTATGGAAATATCTCAATTACAGGTATTTTGAAAAAAAAAAAGCGTAATACCAATTTCTTGTGAAGTTTTTTTCTTGTCGGTCCAAAGACAATGTCCGTCGCTAAAGATTCGTACAAAAACGTAAGAAAAGAGCTCAATGTGGCTTTGTTATTGATAAAAACAATGAACAAATCTTAATCAATCTTAATGCAGGTGCAGGTCGTTTAGAAAAGTTCAGCGAGATTTATTGAAATTTTGTTGCATTAAGGGGACACGGGAGACCGTGTTATTTTCCCTATCTTTCGTCTCACTCTAACAATAATCATCAAAACTTTGTGAAAGCAAATCTCGAGTTTAAGTGAACCGATGAAGCTGAAAATTTATCGGGTTGTGCACTACATATATAGAATCATAGTGATACATTTTCGCATCGATATATGGAGTGGTTCTTGGGATTTGCTTCTTGAAATGGATAGGGTGATTATGATGACGTCCCATGCGGCCTTAAACAAATACAGTGAATTTAATCCTTTTACAGAAAGGTTCGAAAAAATATAAACATCCACATCTTTCATTCATCATTGCCCGAAGCGAACAATTTTCAACAGATCCAGTCAATTTGTTCGCGGATGGTATGGTCATTATCCGTCTGAAACCTGTACACAAGGGCGGTTTAAAATTTAAAAAATGCTGGATAATCCAATCTCACATATCTCCCTTACCATCATTACCATAAAAAAAAATGTTCTGTGAGATTTTCAACTTTTGGTAGTGTTTTCAAGGTGACCCAAAGACGATGTAGCTTTATATGGAATTTACTATGGAGAAATTTTGAAAGATGTTCCATACACGTTTTACCAAATTTATAATGTCAAATACTGCATAAGGTCTCTTTTCAAGCTAGATTTGGACATACCAGATTTAATACAAAGGGGTAATTGGTTCCAATATGCAACGCCTCGTGCAAACAGCGATTGGTTATAATAGGCAGACTGATGTTGAGGTATAAGCAAATTTCTATTTCTGTCACTTCGCTTTAGTTGTAGCTTAACAAATAAATAATCTAAAATTTTTTTCAACTTCGTTATTTTGGACAGTGTAACGCATGATCTATACGTACAGTCGAAGCGCGTTATAACGACATCGCAAGGGATAGAGAAAAGTCGTTATAGAGAATAGATATAACATTGAAATATTTTTCATGGGACCGAAAAATGTCGCTATAGAGAGCTTTTGTCGTTATAAAAGTTGTCGTTATAACGAGCTTCGACTGTATAAAAAATAGAAAAGTTACATTCAATTAATTCTGGATGTAAATGAGATACCCTGGAAAATCTTGTTAGGTTATAAATATACCAAACGCATGCATTCAAAGCAAGTCGCAACTTGTCGACTGAAGACCATGAAGCATTTGAATAAATAAAATCACCATAGATAAAATGAGGGAAGATTAAAGCCTTTATTAGTTTCAGTTTGGTCGATTTATCGAAATGTTTGGTTGACAAAGACAATGTTTTCAAAACTATCATAAATTTTTCTGCATTGAGCCCATATTTGGTCATCCCAATTTAAATTCGAAATGAATATTATGCCCAGATTATTCACACTATTAACAAAACTAATTTTTCACCACTTATATATAAATCAGGCATAGTATTCAAGCTTCTTCCGCTGTTTATCAAAATGGCTTTCGTTTTCGATGAATTAATAGGCAGCAGATTACGTGTGGACCAATGATAAATATTATGAAGATCATGATTTATTTTATTGGCATTGGGAAAATCGGAAATATTCGCTTAGTTTCAGCAAAAGCCTTTGATGAGATACGCGGTCAAATGCTTTCGCGAAATCTATAAGCATTAGAATTGCTATGCCCCTTTTGTCTATCACTGAAGAAATGTCGTCATGAACTTTAAGGAGTATAGTATTTGTACCATTATTCTGGCGAAATCCTGATTGCAAGGGATGAAGGAAATTCATGGTACTAATGAAAGAAGATATTAGAACTTTTAATATTTTTTCTAATACTTAGGAAAGCGCACACAGAACACTGATAGGTCAGAGGTTATTAGCCCTTTTCCGAATAGGAATGATTTAAACTGTTTTCCATCCACGTGTAAATTCTAATGAAGAAATTATAATATTAAATAAATGCTGAACATATTGTGAAATAAGGGGCAACATAGTCTTAATAAATATAATAGGAATATCATCTAAACCGGTAGCAATCGACTTGATCTCATGTACAGCATTAATAATTTCAAATTCTTCAACAGGACGGAGGAAAACCCATGTGATCTAGTCTGATAGTGAATAAAAGGTCTTGTAGCATCATCGACGGTAAAATTTTCTGAAAAATATTTGTTAATATCATTCTTATTGTAGCTCAAACTAAAATCGAATGAACGAGGCTTGAAAATTCCAAGTTTTTTTATATTGGCCTACAGATGCTTACTAGGTAAGTTTGATTGAAATTTACTGTGTCATAACGGCGCTTGGCATCCCTTATCAATAAATTAACTCTATTTCTAAGACTTTTGAAATGCCCAAGCTCTTGTTCACTACGACTTTGTTTCCAGTTAGAATAAGCAATATCTCTGGCTATGATTGCAATTTCAATTTCACGGTTGAACCATGGGTTGACTCTTTTAATATTTTTTTTAATGGACATAAAGTTGTCGTGCAAAAATTTCAAATTATTGTTGAGAGCCTCGGTGAAAATATCGGAATCTGTTATACTTAACAATTGATTCCACTCCATTCACATTTGAGACTACGTTAGGAGAACCCGTAATGAGAAGATCGAGTAAAGAACATCCACTAGAATAAAAGAAAATTGGTTCTTTGTTCACACACGTATTAGACATTGTAGAGATAGTGTCATTTAATCTTCGTGATCAAGGAGTACTCTTTAGAAGATCAGTTTTGAAGTCTCCTATGAAGAAAGTCTGATTATATTTAACCGTAAGCTCTTCAAAATGCTCTTTCAGAGAATCTGAGCAATCAACGTCTGGGAGATTATAGTACACATCTATCAAAAATGGATCACCACCACCATTAACTTCAACTAACAAAAATTCTGTTACGTTCGATAGATTCTTAATAACTTTTAGATAAATTTGGCCTAAAATATATACTAATGCCTCCGTTTCGATTGCGATCGTTCCGTAACAAGTTGAAACCTTCCATGGATACCACTAAGCCAGGTCTCCGTCATTCAGACTATGCCTATTTTGCTACCGAAGAAGTTACTTTTTTCAACTCATCAACTTTACTGAATCGTCGAGCACAAAAACTTTGAACGTTAACTTGGCATATATTTATCTTGTCTTTGATCAGAACAGCATGAAACAGTGCCTTGGGAATCAACGTGGATGCAGAGACGTTGTTTATAATGTTATCAACCATGATGAAATATCAAACATGTCGTGAAACCTAAAAGAGACCTATGCAGTGAATTCCACAATAATAAATTGGTTTTAATGATGAGAAAGCTTAACCTACAACTAATAATAATATCTAACATTAAATTTCTGAAGATGAAAGTCATGAATTAGTTATTGCAACCAAATTGACTTAGTACTAAAACGATTGAACAGCAAAGAAAAGTTAAATTCAAATTGGGTTCAAATGGCATTGCACATTGTATTGACTAGTGATCCTTTATAGAGAGATAAGCGGAAGTAAAATGGAATGATTTGGCAACACACCAGCAGTGCTGATTTTGCTCGGCGTCGAAAAAAATATTGTAACACGGACATGACTTCCCCATTGCTAAAAAGTGTATTTTGTTTCGTTATAGCTACATATCCAAACTGATAAACAGTCAAAAAAATCAACAACTAAAAATAGCATTGATAAAAATTTAAAAAAGAAAAATGTTTCATTTTTTTGCTTCATACCGAAATAATTTCAAGCGCATTACATTACTCTTCAAGAAAAGTTCAAAACAAACATAACGCATGTTCGTTTGGCTCACACTTTGACAGCTCTCGCTGTTCGATTGGCTCACACTTTGACAGAAATGTCAGCTTCCGCGGATGTAGTATTGACTTTTAGGAAGGAAGAATTTACGAAAGAAAACATAGGAATGCATGGTAGGAAATTATGATTTATCAAGGAAAGGTAAATTATAAAAAAATATAAACTTTCAGGAGGGAATGGATGCAAATGGAAAAACAAGGAAAGGATTCATGGACATAATTTAAGGAGAAGAGAAACTTATTGAATAGGTTAATTGACTGATGCGAAGAGCTGCTCCAGCGTGTAGTACGGTACAGCATCATCACCGTTCTTCACTCGGATGAAAACGATTCCATTTCTGGTCAAAGCTTGCTTTTTAAGCTTGATTGCTTGAGTTCTAATTTCACGATCGTCTCGAGCGCTATTTTCATTGATGTATACCCGAGTCTGATTGTTGAAGCCAACATGACATAAATTCAGAGTTCTCAGCCGAAGATACCTTGCGTAGAACTCATCACGCACACCACGCAAAGAGAATTGGCTTAGAATAGGAGGGGAAGAACCAACTTTGATGGGTAACTTGGAGAGACGTTTGAGGCATACCATCGGTACTTCGGATGAGTTATACGATAGAGCCTTAGAGATGTTGAGAAAGATTTTCAGGAGATTCTTATCGGAGGTGTAGGGGATACCAGACACAATAGGCCTTTTAATGTGACAGGTCCGTCTATGCATTTATTTACATCGGTGGAGGACCGGTGCATACACGAGGCTGTCATTTTCATAGAAGAACTGTCAAAGAGCTTGCCGATCAGCTGTTTTGGAACGTCATGTGAATAGGCCTATCAGGTCGTTGATTGTACCAGAGAGATAAACATTCCTTCTTGTAAGCTCCAAATCGTCACGCACAACGGGAACGGAATCGCAAACGTTCTTAATTTCAGCTTTACATTCCGTCTTCCGAACAGACAGCTGTTACTCGATGCTACCGATTTTTTGCTCCAAATCCTCCTTGCAGGAATCAATTTTCGCCTCAATGTCCGATTTAGAATCCGCAAATAGTGGTTTCTGCGCTCGTGTACATTAGTGTGGGACAAAAGTTAGATTCTCCCTCCAGTCCACTTTTTGGATTACATTTAGGTCCCATACCAACTGTGCAAAAATTGAGCTCGATTGGAGAAACTATATTTTAGCGCCAGCCGTTCAAAGTTTTAATGGGATTTACTATGGGAAAACTTACTTTTGCAAAGAAAAATCACCAGGGGTCGCCCATTGACCTCTATAAAAATTCTGAACACAGACCTCGATAGGTATTTTTACGACGAAGAATATTGCCGAAGACCGCGAAACAATCCGACACTTGTGAAAAAAGCTATTCAATGAAAACCTATTGGAATGGCGACGTTGATTAACACGTAAAGGAATAACAATAATAACAAAATCGGGCAAATTTTCCGAATAGTCTATGCTTAATAATTTTTTTCACAAGCATCGGATTGCTTTGCAGTCTTCGGCAACATTGTTCATCGTAGAAATACCTATCGAGATCTGTGTTCAGAATTTTTATAGAGGTCAATGGGCGACCTCTGGCGATTTTTCTTTGCAAAAGTAAGTTTTCCCATAGTAAATCCCATAGAAACTTTGAACGGCTGGCGCTAAAATATAGTTTCTCCAATCGAGCTCAAATTTTGCACAGTTGTTATGGGACCTAAATGGAATCCAAAAAGAGGATTGGAGCGAGAATCTAACTCCTATCATTGACAGGAATAATTAAACCTATGACGAATCTCAGTAACTCCAATAAAAATCCTTGGAAAAAAAATCGATATATGCTCTTGCTGTGGCCCTTGTAGCACTTTTTTGATACAGCCGCTCTTCTGCATAGAAATGTTTCCCTGATTTTGGAAAAGTTTGAAGAATTGCAACTAGGGTAGATCTAAGACAAGACGTGACAGGTCAAAGTACAAAAATGAAACCAATTGCCTGTCAAAAAAGACCACTTCCCATTGGTCGTTTTGGCAAAGGCCTACTTTCACATCGTTGGGTTGGATTGCAACAGGGCACTTTGTTGCTAGCCCGGCCGTGTTGCTAGTTCATAGATTAGAGTTTTTATCAAAAGTTTGAAAATTTTTCATTAAATCTTTTCGTTTCAAATCTATTTATATTTGATGTTAAGCTCAAAACATGTGCTCCTAAGGGCCCATTCACAAATTTCATAACACTAGAGGGGGTGGGTGGGTGCCCAAGTAACAATTCCACAGCAATTTGGCATTCGTGTGGATTTATTAATGTTTTATGAGAGTAACGTGAATGCTATGATAGCTAGAGGCGACATTTAACGTTGCTAGAAATTAATATTTTGTAAGTCAGCTATTAGTTGTTTTCAAAACCTTTCAGAGACAACATATAAAGTAAAAATTTTGTGGCTACAAAACCAGTTTTATTGTAGCATATAATACCTCATTTAAACTGCTAGTGGTGGCTGCATGACACTAATTTGTGACGGCTATGATAAAAGATTAATATAATACACCTTGTTTTCATAAAAGCTGCTTTTGAACTGATTGACTTGCACTTGAATCTTTATAACTTACCTTATTTATACCTCTCAAATCTGCATTTGGGCCGTTGAGATGCATTGCGAATGCATTGCGATGCATTGTAGACACTTATTCCTGATGAAAAACGACAAACTGATGTCTGTTTTCATTGTTTTTGCAAATATTCTTGATAATAACATACCCAAACTGCAAACTTTGTTGAATGCTGCTTAGTTACCATAAAAAGCGAAAAAAAGCTGAATCATCTCCAATCAGCATTTATTGAAGCAATTTACATCCACAAATGCCGAAGCATAACCGTGTGCCCTTATTTGTGTATTTATGATGACAAAACAGCATTTGTCGATGGCAATCTATCAATTATGGTTCCGCCATATTAATTTCACTCCGGTTGCCACAATTTCATTTTTTCAAATCATATTATCTCCATTAATTTGCTCATAAGATGCTATGGTGAGATGATTAAACTGACTGAATATAATTTAAAGCACAATTACTGCCTAATCAAACAAAGAAATGTTGAATTCTTCACCTGAGGATTTTTTTTAGCAATTGCTAAATAACTAGATATATGCCACTTTCAGAGGGGGCACAGGCAAATTCACTCCTTTCTCATCACATTTCACAATAAATCTCACTTGGCACTTAAGATTTAAGCACTATATCAAAAAAAAATCACTTCAAATAAAAAGCACCACGAAATTTATTATCACAGACTTGATTTCAATCTTATTTTGTTTTGTTTACTTTGGAATAAATCCGGCAAGATCGACGTTATGATAAAATCATTTTCAAGATGAAGCGACATTCATCTAGAACAGGCGACCTCAAAATAGCTACCATTAATGCTATTTTGCTTTATTTGGTTGACATAAATAAGCACTTCATAGCCTCTTTTAGAATGGGCCAACTAGTCACGTTCTAGCCTCCAAGAGGTTTTGGGGGATGCGATGAAGGCAAAAGTTCCTTGACCGTGGTTTTATTTGCGTTTATTTATAGCACCCTGGAAGTAATTCGTAAAACCAAAATTGTTACTTGGGTGTTCTAAGGTTGTTACGGTCCATACAAAATTGAATAATGTTCATACAAAAAGCGTTACAAGGGGGTGGGTGGGTGTCTAAAATGGTCAATTTTAGCGTTATGAAATAAATGAATGAGCCCTAAAAGGCTAAATTAAATTAAAAATTCCTTATTGAGACAAAGTCAATGGAAATTATGTCCATTCTCACTAAAAATACTGTCGGTTTTGAATATCAACCTGATTCGTTTTTAGATATAGCATCCTCTATTGCACTAAACCAATGAAGCGTGCAGGGAACAATCAAATTTTGAAGCGCAATTAATTTACATGTTAATGTTGTAACGGTACGTAAAGACCATTGACTTAATGAGAAAAATGATTTCATCGCGGTAATCCACGGCATGTCAGTGAAAAATAATGCCTTCACTATTGGCACACTGTTCCTTTAGTTGCGGTATATTTTTAATTTGTGTTCCTATAGTTGCGGTATCTGTTGTTTTCTTATAGGATTCTCCACTTTAGGAACACTATACCGCAACTATTGGTACAAGTAAAACAGTTTTAGGAATTTTAGTGATATTTCATCAGTTTAAGGCCCAAGTAAAAATGGAGCAAATGTCAAAAGTGAAAAAGCAGTTTTCTTCGTTAAAGTCGACAAATCGAAAAAAATAGAAACACACAGCTGTTTTATTTTCAAAATAAAAAGGCTGTGTGTTTTTATTTTTTCCGATTTGTTGATTTCAAGAGCGAAAACTGCTTTTTCATTTTTGACATTCGCTTCATTTTTACTTGCACCTTAAAGCAATTTGAACGCTTTTTTCAACTATTCCGCGTATCAACAAGCCAATACGTCGATTGGAAGTGTCGGTTATGGGACTAATGTAATAAAATAAGTTTAAACGGCACTACCGTAACTATAGGAAACCCCACAACTAAGGGAACGCTTATCCTAAATAGATCTTCCTCGACTTAAAAGAATCGCCTTTTTTGCAAGGCAAGCATTAGATTGCCGACGCTGAACTTGTTTGAATTAAAGGCAATAAGTTTTCCTAGGCAAAACGAATATTATATGCACTGTAAAACGTATTTTAGTCATTTTTCATTAAGTCTGATTCAAGTTTATACAAAGAAACAAACCGAAGTTAAGGGAAATCGATTCGGATTTTTTGTTGCCTGTCATTACTTGGGTTACACGTTAATTGAAATGTTTGCTAATTCGAAGTTTTCAATTAATGTGCCACAACAGTAGTGACTACTAGTAAATTTTAATCTTCAGCTTGGTTTTGGTAAATAAATGGTAGCATTTAAATGATTTTCGATATATTTTGGTACAACAATCATTTTGCAAGCGTCGTTTTATTGAGTGGAGCTCAATGTATTTCGGTGAAATGATCTCATGAAAACTGGTTTTTCAATTCAGTACGCCTAAGTTAGCTAGTTTAAACTGTAGCTTAGTAAGCTAATCAACCTAAAAAGAAATGAAAAACAATTATCCTATTTGGATTTCCTGAACGCAAACGTGAAAGTTTCTGACATAAACACATAGTCAACATTAAAACTCAATCGCAATGCTTGCTTTGATTGAACTATAAATAATTTATTGTGTAGGTAAGAATCGCCATAAGGGGGTGATTCAAAATTTATGGCAAGCTAGTGTAAAAAGGTGGATAGCACTTCTAATTTTCTTTTTTCGAAGATAATTTAATTTAGAACTGCAGAATGACAACTTAAATATATATAACACTGACACTAAAGGCTCATTAGCAGCACTCAGCATGAAATTAGTTGAACTTAGCACAGTGATTCAAGTCAATTTGAATGCAACCACTAAACGCTTTACTGTACAGCACACATCCCTTCATAAACTTCACGTTAGTACTGGAATGAAAATACAAACTCAATGGATCATTGAAGATAGTTTTTGCTCACCGCATCAAAACAAAGGCGCCACTGTATATGGGATTTAACATTGTGACAGCATTGCTGTTCTGTAAAACACACAAGACTACGGTGGCGCTATCTATGCTTTCTATAGCGGCCGTTTTGGTTATTTTAATGATCCATTTTAAAGTGGAAATTCATTCTTCAAACCATAATCAAGAAAGTTGCTGAAGGGAGCAATTCAATCCGAATGATGGGAGAAAAGATGTTCATGAAGGAGTTTTTAGCGGAAAAGTGATCCATCAATTTGTTTGCTTTTAGTAAAGCGAATTTTAATAAATTTTTCTCACCTTGAAAGGTAGACAAGACTTTTCACATCTTTAAATTTTCCTCTCTCACTTACAAACAAATATTTTTCAAACTTTTCTAATCGATCCCCTGAGACTCATTTTCAGCAATCCCAGCCAAAAGTCACGTTCTTCTTCAGATTTATTGGAAATCGCTCCCCGTGTCTCATCACGAATCTTTTTCCGACGGCATTGAAAACCCAAATTTGTTCGTCCCCCCGCATTTCAAGTAACGAAAGATTCCGCCGTGAAACGTGCAAAGATTCTCAGACTTCACTTTCGAGACGATTGGAATAAATCGTTTGTTTGCTCTTTGGTCTGCCTGGCTTCCTCGATGATGAATTCCAGTAAAACCCGACGGCTCCGGGATGCCAACGTCAGTTTTCCTAGCTGTAACATCGAATGAAGTCGGAAAAGTGGAAAATCTATCCGACCGTGCCCGTGTTCACGTCCGACGCTTTTGGAGGCCACCGAAAAATTCCTCTTCATGGGGGGAGAGGTGCATGAGGGGGGAAAAGGGATGTGTTCCGTTTTTCACTCTGTCGCGCAACTGTGTCGGATTTTCAGTTCGAGTGCTCCCAGGATCACCGCAGTGGAATAACGTATTACATAAACATGCTGACGACGGCATTTCAGCATCGGTGTGTGCCATCTCGCTCTAGTTATCCCTCCGCCCGGTTCTCGTTCTAAATTGTCCGGGATGGATGGAGAGGCGAAGCGGCGAGACGTCTGCTGCAGTCGGCAGGACCAGAACCAGAACCAAGAACCACATGGAACCAGCCAGCCGGAGAAGCACGACAACGACGAACATCGAGCCACGCTGTGTCCAAAGGGGATTATCATGCAACTTTCATGTATCTTTGATATTATTTTGAAGGAAGTCACTTTTGATCATAAGAAACAAATCTAGTAAATATTGTTTTTGAATTTTTAGAGAAATCGTTTTTGATTTCCTTTATTAGTATCATTTCAAACATTACATTAATTTCTTATATCTAGGTGCTCTATGTTAGGCAGCCTAATTTGGTTAAACTAAATGAAGCTCCTAATATGTTAACAACATATTACATTTATTTTGCCGTAGCAGTTCAGAAATTGAACAGGTGAGCTGATTTCACCTGCATAATTACCCCCTTTGGACATACCGTGGCACCGATGACTGCCTCCTTCGCTTCTGCTTCTGGTGGATGCTGTGGATAACTGCATGCAACAAATATATCTCCCCGATTTTCTATGTGAGTAAGCGCGGAGTTACTCATACAAAAAGAAATTGTTGCGCTTTCACTTTGGCAAGCACGAGAGCGGAAAAAGTCAGGATCCCCGTTGAGAGCAAAAGGGTTGGCAGGGGTCTGGGGGGAGTTTTCCACGGTTCTCTGTGTGGGTACAGATCGCAAACATGTGGAGAAGCAGTTTGATTCAAAAATTGGACTCTCCTGCTTGGTCCTTGTCGTCAGCGTTCGAGTTAAAAATGTTCCAGTATGAGTATGCCGGTTCGGAGTCTGCGCCTTGAAGTACATTGTTTGAAAGTTGAAGAATCCTTATGATTGTTGGATTATCATGCACATACACAGTGTCATAAGTAGTGGTAAGGAAACAATTCATTCAAAAAACTTCTTTCATGAGAGGTACAGATAGTGGCTTGTTGCTCTTAACTGTTAAGATATAAGTAACTACGGAACTTAAGTATGTAATGATAACTGAGAATTAATAGAACAACTTGAAAGCTTATTGGATGACTTCGTTATTTATTTGGTATTGCAACAATTGCAATAGTCAAACTTTCAAAGTTCTCATTGACTACAATATGATGATACTAAGATTATTATCATTTATGATTTTCACAATGTATTCTGTTCCGAATGTAGCACTACCGGAGTTCAGAGAAATAGAATTCCGGGTTATGGAGTAGAATTGTTAGCCTTTATCAACGGATATCTATCTGTTTTTAGATGTTAGTAATTTTCGTGCTGTTTTTTCCAAAACGCTTAATCTTGCAAAGCTCGAGTAGAAGCTAAATTGTGATATTGTGTCATTTTAACTGCACATCAGTCTCGTCACAAATATGGTGTACAATTGCATTACTTAAAACTATAAAACCAGCTGACGGTTGCTGAAAATTGAGGCTAACAAAACAGATGCAAACACTTGACTGGGATTTGAGACCTAGTATAGTAAATGAGAGCTACGTCCGATATCCTTCGGTCATCTCACCACACTGTGAGAAGTGAGTTCAATTTTCTATAAGGTTGTTATAATTCTGCTCGAAATCGATTTCTTGGTATTTGCATCGATCGAGTATAATTACGTTTTGAGCGGAATATTGTTATAAAATGTATGTGATTGAATTCACCTACCTCTGTAGTCTCCTTCAAAATGTACAGCACAAGTGGCGCAAGTTTGAAATCCTTACTTGCGTAAGGGTCGTCTGTCTTGGTACTCGTTGGCTCAATCAATAACAATAATTTGATGTAATCTTATCTTGACGAAGAGAGTGATGTGCAATAAAATCAACGGGATAAAACAATTTTGACTGTGCATTTTATGACCAGAGTCACCAAGATTCCAAGTATGGGTATTCCAGATGATTTTATTGGGCTCCTAACCCAAGTACCAGATTTATTGCATTCATATACAGCCATTCCATGAAAAACCGATCTAGTGGGTAATCGAACTCCGTGAAAATTTGCTATTTTGTTCCTTATCCGAAATAAGGATACACGTGTTTTTGGATTTTTTGTTTAGGGTGGCCATTTCCGAAATAGGGTGACCAAAAAAACCGCGATGTTGAAAAATTTTTATTTTAAAAGAAATAATAACTTTTGAACCGTTCGACCGATTTTCAATCTTTTGGGACGAAATGAAAGCTAAAGACTTTGAATTTTGAAGAAAAATATAAAATTTCACTTAACATTTTTATTTACATGAAAAAAATAATAAGGGTATTCACTTAAAGCTGCGTAAACTGAGGTATCAGTGGAGAAATATTTCAAACGAAATATTCCTATTCTGACTTCAGGGGATAAAATCTGAGAAGAAATAATCTAGTAACCCAACAAAAATGTTATGCTTTTCGCGTGTTTGTGTGATACATCACAGTTTTGTAAATTTGGTTGGTGATAGCTATGAATTGAGAGTTTATGATCGTGTTACTGATTTCTATAGGTTCCCGGAATCTCTTTCGGTTTATCACTGAAGGTCAACAATTTGCTCTAATATGTTCCCCAAAAATCTTATACATGGTTGGATGTGTCTGTCTTTTGATTGGTTTAGACATTTGTAAAGCTACGACCAAGTCTGAATAAACTTTCATGATCATAAAAGTGATACCGGATGAAAATTTGTATATTTTTTTTATAATCGAATAAAAATCATGTGGTTTTCGAAACTTCGAAATGCATTTACTGCCTGGAATCTGATTCGATGACAAATAGTGAAGAAAAATGTAGGTGCGTTCAAATTTGGTCAAGACTTTATAGACTTTATTTGCTTAGACTCAGGCACAATGTTGTGCCATTAAAAATTTATATTCATTTCTTATTATGACAAAAACGTATTTTAACAGGACGAACAACATCCGGAGAGAGTAATGTCTCTGATTCGTTCTACCATCGTCGTCAGTCGCATAAAAACAGTCCAGCTTCCATTTCCTTGAAAGCTCCTCAAAATCTATTGCCAATCCTTTTTTATGATCAATGTCCAGATGTCTCTCAGCTTTGTCATGCAACGCCATGATTTATGAATCAGTTTAATTCACAAGTTTTCTATTGCATTAGTTTTCATTTTTTCATAAATAACACTGTTGTTGAATGTTGTTATAACGACCGACGCATTCTTGGATTGATCGAATGTTGAATCTCAACACATTGAAATATTTCCTGAAGAGTTTAAAGAATTTTGTGAAATATTTAAGATTATCAGTTTATCACGATATACGCGGCAATTTACGCCAATAAGTGAATACCCCTAATAATTTTTGTTTTTTCGTGTTTTGAAGGCCTCGTGACCAAAGGGGCTATTGCTGTTCTCGTTTTTCTTGAAAGTTCAGAAAATTTTACGTTCACTATCAAATTTTCAGCAATGTATGTTTTTTAGTTTTTTGAAATATAATTTTTTTTTGAAAATAAAAAATCAGTCATTTTTTATCGGCACACATTGTAGGATCCAGCGCATTAGATTTTTTACTTTAAAAAATATCATGACTTTTGAACAGCTCAACAGATTTCCAATCTTTTTTTTATGAAATTAACGCTTAAGATTTCAACTTTTCAGACAAAATTGAAAATTCTGAAAAAATACACAAAAATACTGTATTACATGAAAAAATATAAAAAAATCTTTTTTTTTTTGAAATTTTCATTTATTTTAATGTAAAAAAAATATTTTTTCAAAGTTTTATATTTTTTCTGAAAAGTTGAAATTTTAAGCTTTCATTCCGAAAAAAAGATTGGAAACCGCTTGAGCTGTTCAAAAGTAATGATTTTTTTTTAAATAAAAAATTTAATGCGCTGAGACCTACAGTGTGTGCCGATGAAAAATGACTGATTTTTTATTTTCAAAATAATATATCTCAAAAACGAAAAAACATACATCGCTGAAAGTTTGACAGTAAACGTAAATTTTTCTGAACTTTCAAGAAAAAATTAGAACAGCAAAAGCCCCTTTGGTCCCGAGGCCTTCAAAACACGAAACAACGGAAACTATTGATTTTTTTTTCATGTAAAAATACATTTTTTGTGAAATTTTATATTTTTCCTGAAAAGTCAAAATTTTTAGCTTTCATTTTGTCCAAAATGATTGAAAATCGGTCGAACGGTTCAAAAGTTATAATTTATTTTAAAATAAAAATTAAGCTAAATCGCGATTTTTCTGGTCACCCTATTTCGGAAATGGACACCCCAATCAAAAAATCCAAAAACAAGTGTACCCTCATTTTGGATAAGGAAGAAAATAGCAAATTTTCACGGAATTCGGTGACCCTCTAGATCGGTTTTTCATGGAATGGCTGTAAATATAGTGTACATTGATAACACTGAGCATGAGCATGAGCATCGCCCGCAGTTGCCACTCTGCTATGGCAAGAACAGCTGTATCCAAACAAGGAACCAACAGATAAAATTAAAATAATATAGATTAACACTGCCCATAACTGCATTATTGTCACATGCGAAATTTTTGTCAATTTCGAGTTAATACCGGGGCGAGTCATCAAATGATAAACACTTTCGATCAAATGACTGAAATTGCGAGTTTGTTCTAGAAATTCCAAAGAAATACCGGGTTGTTTTGTCACATTGATAATTAAATATAACAACATAACAGTCACATTCAGATTATACATGAGCTTCGTAATGTAGTTACAGAGAAATTTCTATCAGAATCATTTTCTGACTATTCACTAAATACGCGTTATAAGCTGTACAAAATTTCAGTCTCGAATAATCACTTTTGAGCCCTTGGTAATTTTTATAAATTTTAGAGTCTTCCCACACTTTCGTAAAAGGCACACTTGGTATTCCATTTACTCAATGCCTACTTTTGTCGAGTGTTACAAATATGCGAATCAATTTCATCAATCACTAGAATAAGAACCAACTGTTCCGGGTCATTTGGCCGAATGCCGTTTGGCCGAAAATGAAAACAATATGAACTACTGCTAGCATACTTTTTTTAATGTATCTTAAGTTACACTTCAAAGAACAGCTTATTCTTAAAGAAGAATAAATCATAATTGATATACAAATAATTAGCTCTTCAGTGTCAGTTTAAGAAACAGTCAACAGCTGCCAGTAGAAGTTTTTCTCATAGCGTTTGTAGTCAATTTTTGACAGTAACTAAAACGTTTTACTACTTATTCTTCCTTCTGCATGATCGGTTTGCTTCGTTCCCTCCAGAATCGTACTGAGTAGATTATTTCATAGTTCTAGCAATCAAATCAACACGCAACTTTTACCAACACGAAATTTTGGCTTATTCTTATCGCAGCGGAGAAACAGTGATCTTCTTTGACATGTGTGTACACCGAGTCGTTTACTACTTCTCGCAAGCAACGATGAAAAGTTCAGTTTAATCTTAATTTTGGAATACGATGTCATCCCCCTTAACTCTTGTGTGGTTTTGAATAAGACTATTAACGTATTATTAGCCTAAATTCCAATAATTATGAGAAATACTTTTATCTTGAAAGAACATCCTTTGGTCAAAAGAAGTATAACTCTCTTATGAAAATATAAGTAAGTGTATTGCATATGATCGTTAAACTAGTAAAATTACAAAGAACTGTCAATGATTTGAAGAAGATAAAATTCCCATTAGCGAAATTATAAAAAAAAAATATACTGTAAACTTAAGCACACCGTTGGTAAGCCAGAGACGAACCAATCATCAGCTTAGAGTCTTGACGCGATGCGTAGAACACACCACTTCGTCCTAAAATCAAAATCATATCATAAATATAACTTATTCAGATATAACTATTATTCGTTTATTTATTTTCGTTATTTTTTTATTTGTTTTCTATGATCCTTAACAGGATTATATCACAATATGCTACAATTAATTTTATAAAACATTATGTTTCAAAAAATATATAACATATTTTGTTACAATCTTGGTATAACTGGAACAGAATTTTAGCCACGTCCATCATTATTAAAAAAAATATATCATAGGTTGTTATGATAACAGGAAATGATGTAATTGTGTTTTGTAGTATGAAGAACACTTACCAAGAACAAGTAAGTTTGTCGTTCATTTACGTAACTAGCTCTGACTTCATGTTCCACAGCTCAGACGTGGAAGCAATTTGGAGAACACCAAATTCATGTTCATATCCCTTTCGGGACGAACTAGCACAATTGTGCTGTTCGGCACCCATGACATTGGATGATTTTTTAGCCAATAAATCATTGTTTTACTAAACTGTTCTGATTTCGATTAGAGAATTATCATTGATACTTGTAATTAAGCATAACAGATTTTGTTTACATCGTGTTTAGAAAACAGCAGTTTAGGGTAAACAAAATGTAAACAAACACCGTGAGAATTGAAAACAGTTTGTCTGTCGTAACTTTTCAACTATTCGTTTTTTCTAGGTATGCACGAATACGAATAGAAAGTGAAAGAGTCATTCTTTGAAATGGCGAAGACCAAATGAGAATTGATTCACACAGCAAAGATTTCTGGAGGGACAAAGTGGGACCAGCACAATTGTGCTGGTGCCGTCACTTACCCAGTCGATGTTCGTTGTATACTAGGGATGGTACACAAATTAAGTCATGCTAAATTTCAACTTTTTTGATCCGCCCCCCCCCCCTTTGTCACACTTTTTGTATGAGTCCTCCGAAAATTTTGTAAGGCTTGTCACGCTCGGCTCGAGCCCCTCCCCCCCCCTTAGAGCGTGACCTAATTTGTGCATGACCCCCTACCAATTTTCATTTTCAGTATTTTGTTCAAGTTAAGTGGCTGAATCTGGTTGTAATGTCTACAATAGTGCATAATATTGCATTAAAACATGAATGAGGGACTACATACGAATTATAAAAACGATCTACCGTACAAGAACTACGTTACAGAAACTCATAGCTTTGGTTTAAAACCTTTTTTTATACGTCCATATTTGAAATACATTGGGAATCACATTTAATGTTTCAAATCTCCTATAGCAAAGTTTAAGAAGAAGTAAAATGTTTTGACGAACGTTCAAAAATTACGTCAATTAATTAGGGGAGTGGGGGTGTACGGAAGTATGACAGTGCATTTACTAGGGGCTTGGGAAAAAGCGTGATAGTGGGTATAGGGAGGATTTAGATAGACAAAGAAATAATGGACGTAATTTTTGAATCTCCCCTTGCTTTGATAATCTGTCAATACCATGTTGAAGCGATAATCCATTTTGGTGTTCTACAATGCACAATGGTCGGGCTTCATATAAAGGAGCGGCCAAAACTACCAAAACACTTTTTTGAGATTTTTACGGTTTTTATCATTTCAAAATATACCTTATGTATTATATTATTATGATTCTTAATTAAAATTGAACTAAAATTTAAATTTCTTTGACATTTATGACGTCAAACTGACTGAAGTCAAAAAATTGAAAAATGTAACAATAAAATAAAGTACAAAAATTCATATTTATGGAATGCAATATTTTCCCAAAGTTACGCACTATCTGAAAGCTTATGGTTCAACTCTTTTATCGAGCATCGAGGTTGAAGCTTTAATCCTCTTCAATATTACACTTTAGTAATTTTGATGATTTTGAACATGAAAATCAACTCTTGTCGCGTCATGTCGCCGCCATTTCGAATATTACACTTTAAAATACATCCTTAGAACTTACAAAAAACGTTTAAATTTTTTTGCTGAAATTTGCTGATTTGCAAGTTAGAGCTATTTGAATAATTCAATATTTTCATACATTTTGACGATATTTTTCATACAAAGTTGATATAAAATATATTTAACCACTCTTCATACATATTTTGATCAAACTCGTTAAAATACAAACAAAATTTGTGCTTTTAAAAAAAAATTTGAGTGCATTTTAATAAAAAAAAAACTTTAAAAAAATAAGTTACGTAATATGTGAATAACCCCTTCTGAAACAATAAAAATGCCAAATAACATATTTAGATTACATATTTCATCGATTTAGGCGATAAAACTAGTTTTGGCCAAACTTCGTTTTTTTCCGACCATTGTGCAATGCATGCAGTTTCAATATCTGCTATAATATATATGGAGTTGGACAACTGGGGCTGAAAACCTTCACTTACTATTTTCTTCTGACCTGCAGTCCACTATGGGCGGTTTCCATACAGACTGGCGGCCAAAAATATTTTTTCCATATCATGTCGTATTTATGAGTTTTATGATACAAATTTGATGTTTTATTTTCAAAAACAAGTTTTCGAGACTAACTTTTGAATAGGGCCAATAGCGAAATATTAAACTATGTTACTTATAATTCATATAAGCCATTTATGCGATTATCGTTGTGCAAACCATTATAAATATTAAAACTTACATAGAAATGATGAAATGAATGATTTAGCGAAATTCAGTTATTTTCTGAATTAGTTTTTAGCTGTTTTCAATAGAAAATGGTTAAAAATATTGGAAAAATTCAAAAAGCCTTAAATTAAAAAAGTGCAAATTTGTGCAGCTAAATTCTTCACGATCCTTTAGTTTACATCTCAAAGTACCCTTGGAACTGAATTTAAGCCTGGGACAACTTGGGACAAAAAAGTACTCGATGTGTTAACTATAAGCTTATTCGATTTTTTTAACCGCCTTATAAAAAAAAACATCATAGAAGCCACTATTTTGAACCTTTTTTTATTTTTTTATTGTTACTAGGAAGCCTTTTTTGTAAGCTTTCAAATGGTGTAAAAACATTTTACGTAAGTATTATAGGAAAAAAGTTATATTTATTTGAGTGAACCATAGTTTTTGTTAATGAAAACAAGTTTTTCTCCATAGGCTCAATTTTGGCACCTCATATCTGAGTGTGCAATGCAAATCATGCCCTAATATTTTGGGGATTTCTTAGCAGACATGTTAACAATGAAGTGGTGAACAAGAATTGAAATTTGGGGCACATCACTTTTTTGATTATTAACCACCTGATAAGCCATAGTGCAGTCTTTAATGACATACTATTGATGTATCCAGCCCATGTTGGTATTATTCGCAAAAATGTTGTTTATGACGTTGATGTACGAAATGCGTTTTAAACTGGGAAACTTTAAACAGTTGCAGTACTATGAAATACTTTACTAAACTATTAAGCAACGTATAAAGTTCTGGAGTCTGGATTATACGCCCATATATAAAAAAACGTTTCGTTTCTATTACCTTAAAAAATATACTGTCCAAATCTTGAATTTTGAGACTTTCATAAGATGATACATAAATTAAAAAAACTGGACTCCAATGCCGTGCTTATAGTGTTGCAAAGTAACTGGCTGCATCGATCAAAGAAGTGTGGGTTCAATTCCTGTTTCAGCCCGGGTTTTTTTTTTCGTCAGGAGCGTATTACGACTGTGCCATTTGGCGTTGCATGCTGGTTCAACGGACTTCATGTGATGCTCCCGTCAAAGGTCATAATCGTACAGATGGACTTTCCACGGAAGGATGGATAGCTGTCCATGTAACCGGCACAAAAGGGTAAACAAAACTTGCGAGTGTGATCAGAGCTTTACATTTTCCTTCGTAATCAAACGGTCACACCGATCGCGAAACTTCAAAAACTTATGGCAAACCTAAAAGCCATGATCACAGCTGTCTCATTGGGGGCCCAATAGCCCCGCGCATGATCTTACCTGTCACACGATATATACATGCAAAATTGGTCGATTAACAAAGAAAGCTGCCAGTTAATAACTGTGGAAGTGCTCATGAGAAGTTGAGAAGCAGGCTTCTGTTAGGTCAGAGAGAAGAATATGATATATGATGGTAATTGTTTGCATTTAAAAATGCGTCATCCTTGTTAATTAACGTCCAAGCTGACTGAAACTTATTGTGATCCGAATAAAATTAAGTTCACTTTGAAAGCATTAGGTTCAATGTGATGGGATTGCATCATTTTGAACTTTAATTTACCAAATTTTACTTGCTCCAATATGTCGGGCACATATCATATAAATTTACATGCATTTTTAGGGAAGTTGCTTACGCAGACTGAATTTTTTGACGTTTTCATTTAAATTCTTGGAATAATGAATGATTCCAATTATTGAAAATTAATCAGTTCCATGTTACCAACCTTTACAAAAACATCGTTAAGGTATCATTTGAAGGAGGGCTATGTCATTTTAAAAGTGATTAGATACCTAGTTTGGTTATCAAGAAAATGGTCAAACTCGGTATAAAAAAACCCTCACTTATTTGGTCTTATTTTGCCAATAACTCAAAAACAGTAGGCTGTGGAGTTTTGACGTTTCCGAGAGAGTTATTTATTTTATTTATTTATTTATTTACTGATAATTTTGAAAGAGGGAAAAGCCCCTTTGAGTGATTTCCTTTCGAAATCTTTCTCAAAGAGGCACAAAACCTCTTTATCTTTTCTTATAACGTTACAAAACAACAAAAAAAAAAAAAAAAACTTAAACTATAGGCTCATACGGCAAAAAAGAACCATAACAGAGCCGAAAACTGCAATATAATCTAGACTTGAGTGACCATTGATATCTTGAAAAAAAAGGGATGAGGGGGAGGGGGGTTCTAAGCATCATCTAGGCATCCAAACGCTATCTTGATATCTGAAAATAAAAAAAAAAATACAAAAAAAGCGAGTATCAAACAATATAAGAAATATCGACTAAAAATTGGAATAAAAGTTTAAGTATAGGGTAGTACTTTGTACCCAATATATCCCGAATTGAAACAGGAATTGGATGACCAAAATTGATTATATTGTTAAATAATTTTTCTCTCGGTAAAACGTATCTTGAACATTGAAGTACAATATGATCAATATCTTCATAATAGATTCCACACTCACACAAATTGGAATCCTTAATATTGATGCGATATAAATGACTGTTACATGAATAATGATTCGATATCAGTCGTGAAAAAGAGCAAATAAAATTTCTACTACCTGGTATATTCTGAAACCACGGAAAAAGACTGACCTTTGGACAAATTGAATAACACCATCTTCCTTTATCACTTGAATTCCAACACATTTGCCATTTACTAATGGAATATTGTTTTAATTTGGGATAATATTCAGAAGGAAAAATGTTACGGTTATAAATTAGCCCTCGAGCAACACCAAGTTTAGCCAATGAATCAGCCTGCTCATTACCGTAAATTTTACAATGGGAAGGGATCCATATTATTTTTATGATAAATCCCTGAGAGTGTAAGTCAAATAAAAGTTTTTTCAACATAAACAATAATGAATGAGTTTTGAAATTGAAAGAAATGGTGTTCAAAGCATGAAGACAACTCAAGCTATCAGAACAAACAATGTAAATATTTGGTGGACACTCCTTTATTAAGGTGCAAGCGAAGTATAAAGCGATTAATTCTGCTAAGAAAATAGAACAAGGAGCTTGCAATTTAAAAAAGTGAGCCGAAAATTCATTATATACTCCGAAACCCGCGGTATCTTGAATTAACGAACCATCTGTAAAATAAAATTGTGCAGGGGTGATTCCATCAAATTTACGCTCAAATAATATATTGGCAAAATAAGGATGTAAATGTTTTGGAAATTGTTTTAATTCATGAAACAAAGATAAGTCAATCAATGGTTGATAAGTATGAACATCAATTTTACAATTGTAAAAACCATTCAATGGAACTGGTACAATATTTTCAGTGGAACAATGAATATAAGGTTCCAATATTTTGCTCGTCGGGTTTATTTCAAATAGTGACTTCAAAATATTGATAATTGGATGATTAGTTGAGAAACAATTCATCAAAAATTTACAATTTAGTTCTTGAAAACGAATTTTGAGTGGAGCAACACCAGTAAGAACTTCTGTTGATTGAGTATGAGTTGAATTCATAAGTCTCAAACAAATTCTTAAACAACGAAATTGTATTTTTTCAAGTTTAACAAAATATGTTTGAGCAGCACTTCCAAAAGTAAAGCAACCGTATTCCATAACTGAACGGATAGTAGTTTTATAAAGCGTTATTAAATCAGATGGATTTGCACCCCACCAAGTACCCGTGAATCGTGATTGTGCGAAGAAAATTAATTCTTTTCGAACATGTTTTTTGAATTTGTTTGATATGAATGTTCCAAGTCAATTTAGAATCAAACCATATACCAAGATATTTATACTCATCAACTTGTTCAATTTCAATTCCATTGAGGTACAAATCAATGGTTATGTTTGAATGTTTTCTTGAAAATATGATATATTTAGTTTTTTGAACAGAAAATGAAAATCCATTCTCATAAGCCCATGAATCAATATTATCCAGAGCACATTGCATAAAATGTCTAATGACTTCTCTATTTTTGCCGCTAATAGAAATAACATTATCATCGGCAAACTGAAGCAAATAACAACCATTTGGAATAATTGATGCAATATCCCTGGTGAACAAGTTATATAAAAATGGACTCAAACAAGATCCTTGTGGAAGTCCAAAATAACTATATCTTGATAATTTTGAGGATCCATTATGAAAAAAATTCATAATTTTAAAAGAAAATAAATTATAAATGAAATTGGAGATTAAATGTGGTAGATTTAGATAATTCATTTTTTCGAACAGTAATTCAATAAGTACAGAATCATAGGCTCCAGAAACATCAAGAAAAGTGGAAACTACATCCTGTTTTTTATTAAACGAAAGTTGAATTTGTGAAGCCAAAAGAGAAACACAGTCACGAGTACCATGACCTCTTCTAAATCCAAATTGAGAAGATGAAAAAATGTTATTGTTCTCTGCCCACAATTCTAGACGATTCAGTATCATTCTTTCTAAAATTTTGCGCAGACATGATAACAAACTAATGGGTCTCCTACTATCAGCTAATGATGGATCTCTACCAGGTTTAAGAATACTGATGACTTTGATGAAACGCCATTCATAGGGAATTATATTTTGAGATAAGAAATCATTATATATTGAAAGTAAATGAAGCTTTCCATCATCAGGTAAATTTTTCAAAACAATAAATTTAATATTATCAATTCCTGGAGAAGTATTTTTAGTAATTGACAATGCTAAATTAAATTCAGCTAATGTAAGTGGACTACAAAGTTCAGGAAAATGATCTTGACTTCTATTTTTAAACTTGATGGATTTGGGAACAAAATCAGGACAAATTTTAGATGCAAACTCGTCTATCCATTTTTCAGAATATTCTAAAACAGTAGAAACAGTCGAATCATAGTTTCTTAAATTTCTTGCAACTGACCACAAAGTAGATAATGATGTTTCTTGATCTAGATTTTGAACAAAATTTTTCCAATAATTTCTCTTCTTGGATTTAGTTAGTCTTATGAACAATGCTTCAGCTTTGCAATATAAAAAATAATGATTTCTGGAGCCTGATCTGCGAAATTTTTTAAAAGCATCAGATTTTGTTTTTAGAGCTATGGAACATTCATTATCCCACCAGAAGCAAGGACGCTTTTTTTTGTTATGATTCGTTATTTTTTTATTTTGAGACTTGTGCAAACAATCAATTAGTAATTTTGAAAAATGATTGTAATTTTTAATAGGAGAAGCCAGATTATTTATATTAATTAAGGAAAAGGAAACAAGATCAGAAAATTTTGTCCAATTAACATTTTGGCAAAGGTCAGGAACATGAGAATTATGTAATAAATTACCGCAACCTGAATTTTGGATTTCAATTAAAATTGGTAAATGATCGCTACCATTAGGATCATCAATAGTTTTCCAAGAAGATTTCATTGACAAACTATTAGAACAAAGAGATAAATCAATACAAGAATGATGATTTGGCGGTACAACAATCCTAGTAAAAGATCCATCATTAAGAATATGTAAGTTTAAATCATCAATTAAATCCATAATTAATGAACCTCTACCATCTGTTTTTTCGCTACCCCAAGCAAAATTATGAGCATTGAAATCACCTAATATGTAAAATGGAGGAGGAATTTCATTTAAAATACTTTTAATTTGTGACAAAGAAAAACTTGCATTCGGAGGGATATAAAAACAAATAATAGAAAACTCGCAATTTTTTTTTGTTATAGAAATAGCAACGTATTCAATTTGCGAATGCAATGCTAAGTCTAAATATTTGAATTCAATATCATCGTGAATTCCAATGAGTACTCCTCCATATGAAGAATCCCTATCTTTTCGAATTATATTAAATTTTGGAATGCGAAAGAATTTTGATGGAGTTAGCCATGTTTCATTTAAACAAAACAAATCTATATTATGACGGTTAATAAGCACTTGTAATCTATCAATTTTGGGAATGATACTACGGCAATTCCATTGTAAAATATTCATGCTATTTATGGTTATAGAAGCCATTACGATGAAAACAATGACGAAATGAGGGGTCCAAATGAATTCAACTTATTTAAAAAGGAAGCCAAAATGGGTAAAAACAATTTGATTAACTTTTTCCAAAAATCATTTAATCCTAAAAAATCAACTATTTCTTCTAAAATGCCTAGAATTGAATTATCAGAATTTTCCTTAGGTCTTTCATTCGGCGAATTGTTTGATTTTTGGCTATTATTATTGGATGTGTCAACTTCTATTTTACGAAATCCAGGAATGTTTTTAGTTGAAGCTGAGTTATTCAAAGGGGGGAAATTTAAATCAAATGAGGTAGATGGTTGAGGTTCAAAAATTTGGTTCTGCTTATTGAACTTTTTATTGGTGGTTCTTTTTCTTTTACTAGGAGGTTTGTAAATATAATTATCAACATTTTCCTGACATTCATCACTATCATCATCTGATAAAATTTCAAAAGTGTTAAGAGAAGCAATGTTATCTGAAGATTTCATAGCTTCAGCATAAGACATAAGGTTTTTGTTTTTAATTTTTTGATTAAATTTTGACTGATTCTCAATATAAATGACACATTCATTTAAAGAATTATGTTTATGTTTACAATAAATACAAACTTCAGATTGATTTTTACAAGTGGAAGAATCGTGAAGTTCTCCACATTTCAAACATTTTTGCTTGTTTGAACAAAAATTAGAAGTGTGACCGAACAGAAGGCATCGATCACAGTGCATAAGCTTTGGATAATAAAGCCGCACGTGAAAAATAACATTATCAACCATTACATAATCTGGAAGTACAGATCCAGAAAACGTAATCTTGATACAATTAGAATGTACATATTTTGAATTGTTTCCATCAATGAATAATTTAGATAAACGAACACAATCCAAAATCTTAACCGGAGAAATGGATTTGTTCTTAAATAAGCCTGAACCATGATTTCTTATGTCATCACAGTTCAAAAACTCGTCATAAATAATTCCGTTTATTTCGCATGCATCACAAGGTGCGTACACACGATAGGAATTGAAAAATAATCTGGATTCTAAAAGAGCATTCGCATCATCGCGTGATCCAAAAACTACTCTTAATTTATCCAGAGAAATTTTTTTAATTTCCTTCACAGATTTATACTTTTTATAAATCTCTGAGGAAATAAGCAATACATTTATAGGTTTCTCTTTTTTCCTGAAATAGACAACAAAGGGTCCAGAGAAACTAGAAGGGTTTATTTTGTCAAATTGAATAACTTTTCCGAACATGTCAAGTCTCTGAAACGTCACAGTAAACAGTTAGATTGTGGTGCCACCTATGCGGATGAATTTTGAACTATCCGTTTATGTCAGTAGATAGTCCTTGTTTTTACAAAAAAAAAACTTTACCAAAAACACCATCCGCCGGAAATGCTTTGTTACTGAGTTATTAATTTTGTCCAGTCAGGTTTCGTCCCTGGCTCCTAGTGCAATTATTCGATTCGCTGTCAAACGGATTCATATTAATCTCTAAATGTTGCTTATGGATCTAAAAGCCAAGATTTTAATACAAATAATACATTTTGATCATGTTTATCAATGAATCTGACTGAACAACATTATTTGTTTCTCTCACACAATCGTAGTTTTTTTAAATGCCTCTTTTAATTTGTTTCAGGAGTAGCTACTAATGAATAACACTCTTATTGAATTTGAACACTTCACTCCACTTTTGCACAAGATTAAAAATAATGCAAAAATCACTAGTAAGATGAAAAAATACCGTCAAACTCCAATATGTTGCTAATCTTGACAGATAAGTCTACTTTGTCTGCCACAGACTTCTTCACTTCTTCACAGACTTCTTGCTCGACTCCAATGATAGCAATGAAAAATTTGTTTTATTATATATACACACTTAGAACAAATCATCGAAATCGGTAAAATATTTACCGAAATCTCAACAGCTGAGCTGTCGGTAATCAGTTCGGTAAATGAATAGATTACCGAACGGTCCGTAATTTGCGTTTGGAATGGCATTTGTCAAAATTACTGAACGTTCGGTAAATTTTTACCAAAAATCTGTAGCTCCGAACTAGGGATTTTCTTCAGGATGATTGTTTTAACAAGAAAAATAACCTTCATATTGGGTTATTCCACTACACTTTATTAACAAATTAGCTTGCAAATCATTATTTTAACTTGGTTGGCAATTATTGGAGACATGCCGATGCTGCATACGTCGAATTCAACCAAATGCAGAATATGTAGCTGTAACGTGGAAGCTTGGTTGAGTGTTGCAATAGAAGCAGCGGAAAGGCTGCAGGTGGACGTCAACATGGGCTGTAAACGATTTAAAATAGTAAACTCTTTGTGACCTAAACACTTTGCTTTTTAACCTTACCGTAATAACAACACCCATACCAAATCTTTTAAATAATTGTTTTACTAGAATGCTAGATACAATCAAAATTCGAACTCCGCACGTGAATAGCAAAGGTTTTGTTTTGACGTTTCGATCGGGCCAGATTACTGAGCTGTCGGTACTCTAACTCATTGATTACCGAATTGTCAGTGGAATATTTTACAGGCTTCGGTAATATCGTAAATTTACAAAATTTTCGGTAATTTTTTGCCACTGGTTACCGAAATTCAGTAATTTTGTTTATGACGCACTGTCAAAAGCTGGCCATTTACCGAAACATCTGTATTTTTTATGAATTACAGATCGGTTTCGGTGATTTCATTTACCGAACTCATAAAGTCTGTTTAAGTGTGTATATATAGAATTGATACATTGAGCAGGAGAAACGGTTTTTACTGTTGGACAATCCATAGCATAGTGAAAATGTATAAAATACCTTTTGTATGCTTTTGTAAGAGGTTCCTAATTCTACCAAATTATTTATGCAGTGATCAGATAGAGTGAAAGTTCTGTTTGAGTTCAATCAAATATTGAATCATTATATCCCTTTCGGGACGAACCAGCACAATTGTGCTGTTCGGCACCCATCACTTTGAATGATTCTTTTAGCCAATAAATCATTGTTTTACTAAACTTTTTTGATTTCGATTATTATATTATCATTGCTACTTGTAATTAAGCACAGCAGAATTTGTTTACATCGTGTTTAGAAAACACCAGCTCAGGGTAAACAAAATGTAAACAAACACCGTAAGAATTGAAAAAGTTTTATCTGTCGCAACTTTTTAACTATGCGTTTTTTCTAGGTATGCACAGGTATCGAGAGTGAAAAAGTCATTCTTTGAAATGGTGAAGACCAAATGAAAATTAATTCACACAGCAAATATTTCTGGAGGGACAAAGTGGGACCAGCACAATTGTGCTGGTGCCGCCACTTACCCGGTCGATGTTCGTTGTGGACTACCAATTTTCATTTTCAGTATTTTGATCGAATTAAGTGGCTGAATCTGGTTCTAATGTCCACAATAGTGCATAATATTGTATTAAAACATGAATGAGTGATTTCATACGAATCATAAGGATGATGTACCGTTCGAAAACTATGTAACAGAAACTCATAGCTTTGGTTTGGTCTTCTACAATGTATGCCGGTTCAATATCTGCCATAATATTTATGACATTTGACAACTGAAGCTGAAAACCATTACTTACTATTTGCTTCCGAACCACATATTCTTCTTCTTGGTATTACATCCTCACTGGGACAGAGCCTGCTTCTCAGCTTAGTGGTCAATAAGCACTTCCATAGTTATTACCTGAGAGCTTGCATTGCCAAAGTTGCCATTTTCACATTCGTATATTATGTGGTAAGTACGATGAAACTCTATGCCCAGGGAACAGAAAGAAATTTCCATTACGAAAAGATCCTGGACTGCCCGGGAATTGAACCCAGACACCATGGCTTTGCTTTTTAGTCGTAGACTCTAACCACTCGGCTAAGGAAGGTCCCTGCTGGTATTACTTGCAAATATGTTGTTTATGATGTATGAAATGCGTTTGAAATACTCTACTTAAATATTAAACAATGTATGAAGTTATGGAGTCTAGATTATCCGCTCATATAAAAAATATCGTTTCATTCCTTTTACGTTTAAAAATATATTGCCCAAAACTTGAATTTTGAGACTTAGATAAGCTGATATATTAAAAATAAAAATTTGTACTTTATTGCCGTGCGTATAATGTAGTAACTAGCAGTATCGAAGAAGTTTAGGTTCAATTCCCGCTGCAGTATTTTTTTTCGTCAGATACGTATTACGATTGTGCCATTTGGCGTTGCATGCTAGTCCGTTGATTCGTGTGATGCTCCCTTTAAAGGCCATAATCGTACATAATGCTTTCTAGGAAACTTTCCACGGAAGGATTGACAGCTAAAAATGTACATGCAACCGAAACGAAAGGGAAAACAAAACTTACGAGTATGGTCGAGCATTACATTTTCCTTAGAAATCTAACGGTCACACCGATTGCGAAACTTTAAAAGCTCATGGCAAACCAAAAAGTCTACTGTTTGCAGCTGTCTTCTGTATTGTCTTATTAGAAGCATTGTCAGTGTCTTTATTTTCAAATCAGATAGTTTCCAAATATTTAAATACATTAAAAAAATTGATTGTTCTATGTAATTTTTAAATTAGCTGGAATATATGTATGTAACAATTTCAAAAATCAAATTCATTCTTTAATATAGTTATTGACCTGATTTTGTCAATCCTTTTTGAATGGGGTTTTGAATTCCCTGTTATATGTAAGCTATCCGACATAGTTCTTTCAATCCTACACACTTCTAAAAACTAATACAGTACTGACCCGATTTTGACAGCCCCCGATTTTGTCTGCTTTTTGACCCGATTTTGTCAGCCTATCTTGAATATATCCAAAAATTGTCTTCGTCATGTAGTACCTGTTTACATTAATACTGATGATGGTGTTCGATGTCATGCACGCATGGGCGTAGTCAGAGGGGGCAATGGCAATCCTCCTTCCCTCTGTACAAAAGAACAATTTTACTAAGAGAATCTGAATTCTTCAAAGATTGTCTCCAGCACTCGTATTTATACAGTAGTTACGGCATGGTAGATTATAAACTTTAAAAGTCTACCAAACATCAGACTTTTTGAAAACATCTTGCCAGAAATTGATCGAAGGTTTTATCAACAGTCCGCAATGGAGACATGCACAACTGAGTAGTCGACAAACGAATTACATACATTCTCGAGCATCAGCAAATCGTGCTTCGTTACTTGGCAACCTGGTAATTATTTGTTAAAAATGAAAAACCGAAAAACACAGCCGAGTTCACGAAAAAGAAATTTGGTATGTAGGTTCATTCATGAATTCCTCTAAGAATTTCTCTAAAGGTTAAGATGCATCGAAGCCAAAACTCGAATTTTCAAGAGCACAAATTTAGAGAACCAATCAACCGTTTGTACTGGAAATTTAACTCATTGGCCACATTTTGTACATTCTTACAGGTTTTTTTTTAAAGTAATATCTCGAAGATTTCCTTTAAAATTTGCTCCTAATGTTTTATTGGTTTTCTGCCTTGAATAACTCTATAAGCTCTTGAAAGTATCCCTTCAAAACTACATTTTGATGAAATTTGCTCACAGTATTCTTAATGTAGTTTGGCCTAGGACTCATCAATAGTTTCAAAAACTCCTCTTAAAACTGTCTTAGAGAATCCTTCAGGAATTCCTCTTACCGTTTTGATTCATATTACGGACAGCTTCAAATTCCGGACACTCTCGTTTGTATGGGAAACATTTCACACGAATTGTTTCAATTTTCGCCGTCCAAAAGTTCTCATTTTCGAGGTTCGTTTTATTAGGCTTTTTCCATGAAAATCATTGCAAATTTATAATGTCCAACTACCTTAGACGTCTCTTAAGTGGTTGAACGATTTCAATTGATGATTTGACTGTTCCATTAATGATTATCATGAGCTGTCCGTAATTCGAATCAAAGCGTCCGGAATATGAGGCAAAAGTGAGGGAGCGTCCGGAATCAGAATCATGAAAAGGCCACACGTTTTGATTTATTTAAAATTATTCAAGTTGCAGACGCGTATTCTTTACCCACCATCCGAAAGTTAAAGGCTTCCGACGCTCGATAACGCTAAAAAATCATACAGAATGATTTATTTTGTATGGTCCAAGCTGGGTTATACTTCACTGAGGCCTTAAGTGTCCGTAATATGAATCAAAACGGTATTTCATTTCTATTTTTTTGCAAAATTGTTAAGATTATGAAGGATCCTTACTGGAATCATCTCACGAGATTTTTCAATAATTCGACCAGGAATTTCTCGAAGATCTTTTTCAAGCATTTAACCATCCCATAGGTATAGCAATAATTATAGATATTTATTCACGACTTTATCGAATATCATTTATGAATACCTCTAAGAACACCAAAAAATCGCAAACTAAAAAAAGTTTCTTAAAATATTATTTTTTTAATTTTTATACCGGAAACAATTTTTTACAACAATTCCAGGTCAAACTCTTGATGAAATTCCTGCGAAACTTTAAAAACAATTCTATAAAAATGAATGATGAATTTAAAAATGTTTTAAAATTTACATAGAAATCTCCTGTTGAAATATTCGATGAATTATACTTAAAGGAATTGAAAGAAGAGCTTCGAGGGAATTACTGATACCATTTTATAAGAAATTCTAAAAAAAAAATTAAAGAAATTTTCGTTTGATTTTTCTTAGGAATTCCGGTGTCCTAAGAAAAATTCTTAGATAATTCAACGGTTAGGTAGATTCAGATTGATGCCGGTTGTCTTACAGGCCAGAGCAACATTGCCGATCAAAGGGATCCTTTGGCGCGAAATTTGAGAATGAAATTGTGAGGGCCGCTTTTCTCCCCCTTATAAACAAAAAAAAACCTGACTACGCCCATGTCCCTCGCCCCCTTTAAAGGCTATGTAGGTCGTAAACGTAATTCATAAGCAAATATTAACACGGTAAAATTTGAAAAACAGAACAAAAAATGTGTCCCGATTTTGTCAGGTTTCCCATTTTGTCAGCCTAAAATTCATCGGGGGGCTGACAAAATCGGGTCTCTACTGTAGTCAGTGAATCAAATTATCATCAAAATAGACGAAAAACAAACAACAAAGAAAGCTCGCTCACAAACGTTTGTCACAACTGTTGCGGATAAAAACACAATCAAAAGCAAAATTGTCATGACAATCACAGAACGCAACATTGTTTCAAACTTTTCAACTCGCGATTAATCAGTTATTTAAAACACAAAACCAAATTTATTTTATGGATGCTGTTTGATAATGTGTCAATGTTTACCAAGACGGAGAAAGTTCTCGAAAATTGCAATGCGAAGCCCAGAAAATCGCTGCGCACGTGGTGATCGATCTTTGTCATATTCTGTTCAAGTGATGATAAACTCATGTTGCGGAATAAAATTGTTGCAACAATAATAGGAGGTGACAATGTCTTTGTTGCTGCGTGTTGGGTGACAATTGATTCACTGACTGTAGTACAATGACTTAAATTCAATTTTAAGCAAATAGACTCGATGTAAAAAATAAAATAAAGTAAATTTGATATTGGGAGCCAGATAGCCATAACAGTAAACGCGCTAAATCATGCTGAGGGTCGTAGGTTAGAGTCCAGCCGGTCGAGCATCTTTTCGTAAAGGGAATTTTCTCGACTTTCCTGAGCGTAGAGTATGATCGTACCTGTCACACGATATACACATGCAACATTGGTCGATTGACAAAGAGAGCTGTTAGTTAATATCTGTGGAAGTGCTCATGAGAAGTTGAGAAGCAGGCTACTTTAGCGTCAGAAAGAAGAAGAAGAAGAAATTTTATGGTAATTATTTGCACTTAAAAATGCGCTATTCTTGTTAATTAACGTCCAAGCTGTCGGGCACATATGACGTCAATTTACATGAATGTTTAGGGAAGCTGCTTACGCAGACTGAATATTTTGACGTTTCCATTTTAGCTCTAGGAATAAAATGAATGATTCCAGTTATTTAAAATAAATTAGTTCCATATTACCAACCTTAACAAAAACATCGTTCAAGCATCATTTGAAGGATGGCTATGTGATTTCAAAAGTGATAGTGTATATGTTAGGTAAAGTGAGTGAAAGAGGTTGGAGGATTTTCGAGTCTAGTACACGACTCTGACAACGGTCTTATAGTGGAGGTTGAATTATGCGTAACTGTCAAAGGATACAAACTGTAGTGGAATAAAATGATTTAGTTCTCAATTAGGTTTTCATTTATATATAGGTATTCCACTAAACAATTCGAAGGTTTATTATTATTTTCAATTTTAATTTTTATTGCATAATTATTTTTGAGGAAAAATCCCACATAATTTAGAAGGATATAAGCAAACATAGCAAAATCAAGACGTTTTGATTGAGACAATTAGTTTTCAAGTTATTCACACATGTATGTTTATTCATTTTTATATGACGTAGACTAGTTCTTGAATAATCTCGATAAACGTCATCGTCACGTGATGCTTTGAATCTTAGAGAGAATATGAATTTTTTTTATCTCTCGTACATTGTTTCCGTTCCATTTATAAAAAAAAAAATTCATATAAATTAGAGTATATTATATTTTTTTTTTAATTTCAATGTACATTAAAAAAACATAATTATTTCTGAACTTTTGGGTCACCCTATCTCACGAAAGAGCACCCTAATGACGAAATAAAAAAATACGGGTCCAAAATTTTTTAAAAAGGCATAATTTGAACAATTTTTCAAAAAAATAAAAAAATATTTTTTTTTTTCGAACATCGACCGCCTTGGGGACGGACCAGCACAATTGTGCTGGTCTGAATTTGACCCTAAAAAGTTCATGGAGTGATAGAATAGCCAAAATTAAGAATGTTTTGTTCTACGAGATGATGAGTTTATAAGGTAAATTTTGAAATAATCACTCAAATATGGTCCGTCCTGAAAGGGATATGGACAGTCCTTCTAAAGATGGAGTGTAATGTTGTCCATATATATATATCTGTAAAATTTATCAAACAAACCGCAACAGCGATAGTTCTGTGCATACTTGTCAACAATTGGATCCAATCGTTCCGTATCGAACATCAATCAGTTCTCAGACAATGGACGACTTTTGTTCAAACAAACTTTGCTTTGTAACAATTGAAACCGGCAGTCGTTGCCGTCTTCTCAAACGGCATAGACAATTTCTGGAAGCAAACCCAATCTCAAACAAAGAGTCCAATATTTGCAAAATTTTCTACAGAGAACCGGTCCATTCGCCGGATGCAAGATCATAGATAATTCAAAGCCTGGCAATGCAGTTGCTGCAATCGGCGCAATCCGTCTCCATGGTTGTGTCGAGAGCGGTTGTTCTTTGTTTCGGGATACCACCCCCCCCCCTTTGGGGGGGATTCGCTTACATAGAGAGGTTGTCATCTTTACAAGACCTCACCGCAACCGCCAAACCCTGCTCGCCCGGAGTATCTCCG
>NW_018734823.1:0-29489 GCF_002204515.2 Aedes aegypti
TGGGATTTATTGAAAGCTACTGAGCCCATATTTGGTCACAAAAATCGTCTTGAAAAAACCCCCATGCCAAAGTGAATCATGGAAGTGCCCAAGTAGCTCTGCACCCTCACTACTTCGAGTTTAGGTTTGTAAATTGTTAGAATTTGTCAGAATTGTGGAACTTTTAGTTGAGATTTATTTAACTACCGTTTAGTTTTGAATAGCGTTTTTCATATTTTGGATTCTCTTTCCTTTTTCCATTTGTTTAATTGGCAATTCTGTTGTGTCAAAGTGAAATTTTAGTTCTGGATTATAACTGTTGGCCTGCCCTGAGGAGGGAGTCTCATACCGTTATATTTGAACAGAGTTCACGATCCTTTCTCGAAGGGTGGCGCTTAAGACGTTGGCTTTATCGGAACAGAGCGGAACGTTACACAAGGATTCCATCATGCATTATTGTGAGCTTGTGGAATTTTTGGGTTAAAGGTTCCATGGAGGAATTTCTAATATCCCTAATTATTCTGAGAAGGGAAATCCTAGTTAAACTATTGAATTATTTTTTGGCAGAACTTCTGGTGGAACTCTGGTAGATTTATCTGCTTAGCTTAGCTTAGCTTAGACTGACTACACATATCAATGGTTGCTATTCCGTGATTGACCGAAGTCAGTGAAAATGCACAAAGAATCAACTAGAAGTTCGGCTGGGATTGGCCATAATCTTCTTCAGTGTGCATAATTCAGTGCCTCTATTTATATAGGGTCAATAACGGCGCCGGCCACGTCCTTGCAGTCAGGTGGGATTGGGGGAAGGAATGTTAGTGTGTAACCTTTGCTTTTTGGAGACCGTGTTTGCCTCTGCATCTCCACAAAGGTTACTGGGAGGGATGTTTGTTAATGGGGAGGATCGTTGGGTCATAGGATTCACTTTGATAAGCGATTAGACCATGATAAACAATGATTTGTGAGATATATACATGCTTATACGTAAATATATTTTCATTTGATATGAACAATTTCTATGTAGAGGAAAATTATGCCGACACTTGAGGTGACGAACCATTCAAATTTTGTTGAACAAATACCTAAAGTAACATTCCTACAGCTGTCAGGACGAAAGCATGTGTTATTATATTTTACTCATTTGAAAAGAAACAAAAAACTCGATTGGGACATCACTCTTATTCTTATGCCGACACTTACAGTGGCGAACCATCCAAAGTTTGTTGAATAAGTGAACCCTTTCGCAAGTCTTACACTTGTAGTGTCGAACCATTCAAAGTTTTTTTTAATTACAAAAATAAAGGTATATAAGAGGTGTTTCTGAAAAAAAAAAAAAAAAAAAAAATGTTAACATAAATAAATCATGATCAGAGTTTGTGTCGACACTCACAGTGACGAACCCATCCATAGTTTGTTGAAAAAATCATATTTACATCCCACCATTGTAACGATTGAATGTGCAGTCATACATATTTTATAGATTAGAAATAGTAGCATGAAACGAAGCTCACCAATTGATCCGTTATCCTTGACTGAGCAGCCACAATCCACTTTCGGCTTCACTCGTTTACTCGGCTATAAAAAAGCACTCAGGAAAAAAAAAAAAAATAAGCGCGCGCCCCAAAAAGAATAAAAAAAAAAAAAAACTGTTCGGGCTTTCTTGACGCACTGCCCAGGAGCAAGCGTCAAGGTCGAAGGATCAAACAGAACTCAGCAGTTGGCATATTTTCCTGACAAATAGAAAAACTCCAAGGTTGTAGGTACCAATTCCAAAAAATATTACTAATGTAAAGAGGAGCCTTGAAAGCAGCAATCAACATTGTGGAGAAGTTGATTAAAAGTTTACTG
Source organism: Aedes aegypti (assembly GCF_002204515.2). Classification (NCBI taxonomy): domain Eukaryota; kingdom Metazoa; phylum Arthropoda; class Insecta; order Diptera; family Culicidae; genus Aedes; species Aedes aegypti. The sequence continues at coordinate 1,828 of NW_018734823.1, forward strand.
TCCGATCTGTTAACCACGTTATCTTTACTTATGCATAAATAGGCAATGTTACTAAGGGATGGTACACAAATTATGTCACGCTAAATTTCAACTTTTTTGACAACCTCCTTTTGTATGAGTCATCCCGAAAATTTTGTAAGGCTTGTCACGCTTGGCTCGACCCCCCCCCCTCCTTAGAGCGTGACGTAATTTGTGCATGGCCCCTAAATTTGTTGATTTTTGTTCAATTGATTACATTTTGACCTTACCTTCTCAATTCCTCCGTACTGGCAGTAAGCGAATCGCAGAATGAAATGCGACAGATAATCCTTCTTCCTAGCGGCAATGTCCTGTTCCTTGGAATGGTTACCCTGACACAATCTCACATAGTGCTTCAAGCCGGCATGGTTCATCTCATTGAATACGCTTTCGCGTCCCTCGTCCGACGACAGCTTCAGGTTCTTGTTGGTGGCCTGCTCCAGAATGCGGAGCACCTTCAACCGTTCCAGGGCCAACAATTGCAGCTCCGTAATGGACAGATCGACCATCGGCGGGATCGCGTACAAAGCTACGTTGTGTGGAATCAGCCATTCCAGCATTGAATCCAAGCCGAATTTAGCTTCCGGTCGTAGCCGGCTTCGACGGGAGAATTCCATTGTGCTTCGTTACACAGACCCAATGGCAATCCGATCAGGCGATAAGCCGATTTTTGCACTAATTTTAACAGTATTTCTCTTGCACAAGAATTTAAAAGGTGTTTCTGTTGTGAGTTGCACACTGCTTTTCTGGAACTCTGGTAGATTTATCTGGTGGAAAAACTATGGTGATATTACCAGTATTAACCCTGTAAGAACTCCAGGTGGAATTCCTTAAAAAAAAACTCATCTCTAGAAAAATTACTGGTGAAATAAATAAAGAAAATACTGGATTCTCTGAAGGAATAACTGCTGGAATCTTTAACCCATATAGGTCTGAGTGAAAGAAAATACCTTAAACTCTCACCGCTCAGCGAGTACTTAACGGATTACAATTATTTTTTGTTAGTATACTGGCACACATATCCAGTTTTGAAAAGTGACCAAAGAACTTCGGGAATGTCCCTGTGGTCGGAGTTATTTCAGGCGGATTAAATTCTCTCCCATTATGCTCACTTTGTGGAGAAAACTAGACAGAGTAGGTGAGAAAGAGCTGGCCGTTTTGTTTATAAACATCTGAGACAGGTAGTCAAGAGATTGGCTCCTGATTGGTTGGGGAAATATAGTTGTCAAGAATCATTCTAATCTGGTCGCCCCTGTTCCTTCTTTTTTGACAATTTCGTTCACACTGATGGCAGCACAGTTAGTTTCAGTTTCAGCATTATCCAAGCCATGCAGTAATAACTTCTAATTGGTTGAAGAAAAATATTGTCAAGAATTATTTTGAAACGGTCCTACCTGTGCGTAGTGTACTCTACTTTTATCTATCTTTTTACAATTTCGCACTATTGGCAGCACGGTTAGTCTCAGTTTCAGCATCATCCAGGCCAGGCAGTAATGTTTGTAAACAAAACGGCTAGCAAGTTAAAAATAGCTTCCTAGCCACTTTCCCCAAGTGATAACACCTTACTCTGGCTACAGAGTACAATGCACACACATTGACAATAACAGGGTTTTAGAAAGAGAAAACATATGAGTGTGGTAACCAAAATTGCACTCTTCTTCTTCTTGGCATTACGTCCATAGTGAGACAGAGACTGGGCTTAGATGGAGGGGGGCAGATAGCTGTAACGGTAAACGCGCAGCTAATCAGCAAGACCAAGCTGAGGGACCTTCCTTAGCCGAGTGGTTAGAGTCCGCGGCTACAAAGCAAAGCCATGATGAAGGTGTCTGGGGTTCGATTCCCGGTCGGTCCAGGATCTTTTCGTAATGGAAATTTCCTTGACTTCCCAGGGCATAGAGTATAATCGTACTTGCTACACGATATACGAATGCGAAAATGGCAACTTTGACAAAGAAAGCTCTCAGTTAATAACTGTGGAAGTGCTCATAAGAACACTAAGCTGAGAAGCAGGCTCTGACCCAGTGAGGACGTTAATGCCAAGAAGAAGAAGAAGCTGAGGGTCGTGGGTTCGAATCCCACCGGTCGAGGATCTTTTCGTAAAGGAAATTTTCTCGACTTCCCTGGGCATATAGTATTTTCGTACCTGCCACACGATATACACATGCAAAAATGGTCATTTGGCACAGAAAGCTCTCAGTTAATAACAGTGGAAGTGCTCATAAGAACACTAAACCGAGAATCAGGCTCTGTCCCAGTTGGGACGTAACGCTAGAAAGAAGAAGAAGAAGGGACAGAGACTGCTTCTCAGCTTAGTGTTCTTATAAGCCCTTCCAAAGTTATTAACTGATATGATAAAAATATACGAATTTCAAAATTCACGAATTTGGCAGCATCCCCATTTTGACAACATAAAAATCACGCCTTGTTGCCAAAACCGGTAAGGCACTGTAGTTCATAATAACATTTTCCAAAAGCTTGCTGAAGAATGCAACTAAACATTTCCTCAAATAAAAAAGGTTAATTCAAAAATTATACCTGAATAAGGGACTAACCAGCCCAATTTTTTTTAAAAGATGCAAAATTGAATTATACGAACCAGAAGTTGTTCTCAACGTAAACATAAAAAACAACTTTTTTCCTGCTTAATTGTCGATTTTAACCATTGTTCAAGAGGAGCTGAAATATGATCTCCACGAAAAGAAACCGTCGGTTGATGAGTGTACTGAAAATTTCACCGAAAGGGTGTTCGAAGAGCGAGGGCCGGGATTTGAGCTCATCATTGAACACGCGGGGGGAATGGATGATCCTGCTGTGCATAGTTGGAGCAGGTCTATCCGATGAGTATGAAGGGGAACCGGTTCAAATACAAGCCCCAGTGTAGAACGTGACATATGCCGGGGTCCGGGGAGCAAGATTTAGAAGCAGGAAAAATTGAGTCGGTAAATCAAAATTATGCTGTTTTTATTGGTGCTTTGTGATTATTAATATTGGGAACGAACCCGAGCGTGTGTTCCGTGCTAGTTCGACATGCATTACAAGCTCTTTGGTTTGCCTTTCGTTTAGAATCGGTGGCGATGTTTCTTCGTTGGCCCAGCGACAGCGCCGGGAGTGAATTATGGAAGCGATTCCGATGGCACGAGACTCGTAAATTGGGTATGATGGAGTGAGCGATCGAATTGGTTGGAGCGGGCGTGTATCAATTAGGGGGTCTGGTATGGTTTTGGAATTGGTAGTTATGGAAATTTAGGTAACGTTATTAGCCCTTTGAGGATGTTGTTACTGTCTCATGACATGCTCCCGTGCAACTCGTTACTGGCTGATAAATGGTTCTCCTGATTAATGTGGGAGTCGATGCGAGCAGCTGAGGTCAAAATAAACATGTTGAACTCATTCGTTATATGGGCAAACAACAATCGGTTGTAGCTACAGGTAAGAGGTAACCGCTTTGTTCTACGCCTTTTACATCGATGAAACATGAATCTTTGTGCTATAATATAAATTAGTGGAACAGAGTATCTTTTGAGCTTTAAACGATAATTAAATTATTTCGCCAATTGTTGAACGGTTAAAATGTTCTCCAATTGTCGAGCACACTATGGAGAATACACGGACTGTTCAACAATAGGCAAGATTTTTAGCCGTTCAACAAAAGGCGAATTACCCTAATATCTGACAGTTTTTTTGAGTTTTACCTTTGTTGCATTTGCATTTTCATCATGGACTACCATGAACCACATAGTATAAAATACAAGTCTTTCTAATCCGTACGTAATTCGACTGAAAATGATCCATTATAGTGAACACATCGCCAACTGTAAAGACAGATGCTTGCGTAATCCATAAAACCAGCACGAGATAAACCTCACCGGAAATAAACGAAAGTTTTATGAGACGAATGAAATTTATTTATTTCTCACAGCGACACGAGTTTCCATTTTTATTTCTTTTCGTTGACCCCGGCCAAGCGTCAAGCGTGTGATCTGGAACAAGGGAGGCACTTTGCTCTACAAATCGGCGACACGAAATGGCCATCGTCAGTTTCACAGGAAAAACACGCTACGAGCGCCGCCAGCCGTCAGAAATTGCGTGAAAATTTATACTTTCCGAGCGCACGACACACGAGTCATATAAGGAATTATTACATACGTGTGCGACATGTCGGGCTTCGTGACAATAATGCTAGACTGCCAAGCTGGACTGTGTGACACAAAGAAGCTGAATAAGAGCAGAGAACGTATCATTTGTTGCTGTCATTTGAGTTTTAATGTTATTTCGCGACTTTTCATTACATCTGATAATATTTTGCATCAGATCAATTCTGCTACCATCACTTCATTGTGCACTCCATTAGAATTTACCAAAAAAGTAAAGCCTTAAAACGGTAGGTGCGACCATACTTACTTCTTCAACTATTTACCATAATTTCAGTGAAACCCAGACAAAGTGATTGTCGATTTGATGCTCAAATTTGCTTCATTGTTGAGGGGCGCGAACAGCTTCTTTCTGCGAACCACTTCCACCATAATAACATTCCTTCTGTTTCGATTGTTGGCTGCCACGACGCCGAACCGCCAAACCTCCTCTCTGTTAACAGTCAGCTTGACGGGCCTTCGTTTGGCATCATTAGACATTACGCCAAATCACAACAACAGGCACAACATCAGGACCAAAAGTTCAAGTTTGTTTAGAACAATTTATTCCCACGCCTCCAACGAACTTTATGTTGGCCAAGTCTGTGTTTGCAAGGCGTGTATTGTGAACCAATTTCCGTCAAAGTTTTCCAAATGACGTTCCCGTACAGAACCCTCCGGCCGTAATTGTGGTCCCCCCCTTATAAGATTCACGGCCCCTTGCTGATGCACAGACAACACTCTTGCACTTGCTTCAAAAACTCGATGTAAGAGCGAGGGAGTGGCGTTCAAGACTTTCGCTCTCCTAAATAAAAGCCACAAATTTTGTTAACTAACAATGTTCTTCCATTACCATAAATTGCCTCCCCATTTACTTACACTTGGCAAAGACTATCGGGTTCTACATGGAATGCTAGAAGAGCAGCAGTGGCACTAAAAGTTACGAACCTGGGCGGCTTCGGAGCAAACTTTGTACTCCATTTCTTCGACGACCTTAACTTTTTTTTCGGCTTTGCCATCGTCTCCTTCCGAAAGCTGGTTGATTGGAGGTACTTTTGGAAAAGTTGCGATCCATGGGCTCCCCGTAGGGAAGCAGTCCCATATTTTATAAGCACCAGAAGTTGAAAGATTTCGTCCCACCTGCAGCGGAAATCTTTTCCCAAGAAAATCGAAGCCCACAAAGCAAACGCCTCCCCCCTGCTGCGATCCACCGGGAAAAGTTCCTCCTACTTAAATCTCTCGAATGTTATGGCTGTGAGAATGGGAAATTTTCCATTTGCTGTAAATGCTATCTGCTAGAAGTGAAAGTAGCCTAGTTGTTTTAACCCTTTTAGACCGAAATTTGTCCTCACCAAAGCAGCTAAGGCAATAGGCCTGCGAATGCCCTGGGAGCATAGAAGCTAACACTGCTGCCGGACAAAAACGAATGGTGGTCTCCCCGGATTGGTATCCGGAATTCGCAACTGCAATCCTCGCACAAATTATACCGGAAATGAAAGGGAGCCAAACAAGATTTATTCGGACCGAACCAGAAAGTTGTGCGACATCGTACAAGTAATAACTGTGGAGCCCGAGGATGCACATTCTAGAAGGATAGAGAAGAATGAGTTGGGATGCGGTGAGGGTTATAAATAAATCCTCTATTGAAGTGGAACATTGTTCGTAGGGCTATACTGCAGCATTAGGTCAAATGAATATGACTGGTAGTTGGAACAAGAAAAGAACAGGATTTGCTGGTCTAAAATTGTGAGAGTAGTTTCATAAGGAGGAAATTTGAATTTGGCTTCAATTTTTATCTTTGTGTGTACATCGAGCTAGTTTTAACATTCCCAAGTATATTCGTTCAGGCAGTTTAATCAACTCTGCTGCCTGATTCTCAAGCTAGAATAGTTTGGTGTTACGTTCAATCGTTAACGATTAAAAGTATGGATATTTTTTCTTCATACTTGTCAAGATGAGATGGGTTTCAAGAAATTAGTCAGATGATGTTAATTATCTAGGGCTCATGCTAGATAAGAATTCAACTTTCAAAAATCACGTTGAGGGCATTCCAGCCAAATGTAACAAATATGTAAAATGTCTATAACCCCTTATTAACAGAAAATCGAAACTATGTCTTAAGAAGAGCTTTTGATTGCCGAACAAATTTTCAGGTCAGCCTTGTTGTATGCTGTATCAATGTGGACTAGTTATACAAAAAAAGCGCTGCTTTTTGTCTTTATCCCATCATCCCAACATCCCATTACCCCGAACGCCATTACCCCGAACGCCACTACCCCGAATGGGTCACTACCCGAAAGCCATTACCCCGAATGGGTCATTACCCCGAACGCCACGACCCCGAATGAGCCATTACCCCGAATAGTATGAGATACAATGTAGTTTCTTGTTTTGCGGACAAAAAATGATGGCCATACTGTAATAAAAGATTGATTATTCATGTATGTGTCTCTAATGTAAACTTAATGGTTTTCATCATATATTTTCCATTCTTTCATATGTGAGCTATTCTTTCGAAATATTCTGTTGGCAACTATTTTCTTTTTAATTTTTTTTTTTCTGGTACAGAACCTATTTCTTAGCTTAGTGAGCACTTACCCAATTCAAGGGTCCATTCACAATATTCATAAAACTAAAAATGGCCATTTCCGATACCCACCCACTGTGGAAATTCAACAAATTTTGTATGAGCTGTAATATTTTGACAACAACCCCCTTGATCGTTATAAAATTTGTGAATGGGCTTTTAATAAAATAAGCCTTTTATTTACTGAGATCATTCCTTGTCAATTTACCATTCTTGTACATGTGTCTCTGTGCCAATGGAGTCAAGGAAATGGTCAATGCAATAAATGTCCTCCGCCACCAGAGGAATTCGAACCCAAAACATATAATCTTGCTGAACAGCTGCGTGCTCACCGGTCTTTGGAGTCCTTGGAGGTGTTCATAATTCAATTATGTTTTTAAACAGAGATTTCCTTTTCTTATCAATACATGTTGTAGCATAGAATCACGTTGTCAAAGTGATTATTCACGTCATAGCTGTAAGCATTTACTAGAATTTAACCCTTTTTTCTTTAGAAGGCTGTTCTTTCAAGTTTTCGTTGGATAATCTACTCTCTAATATTTTCGTATGGAACAGCTAAGTTTATAAAAAGCAGGATATCCTTAAGGCATTCATTGAAGTTAATCCTGCCTTAATTTAATACAAGAAGATAAGAGAAAGGGCATCCCAGAAATTGCCATTCTTTAATTTTCCTAATTAAAACAGTCAGGTCTCTTATCGAACTGCTCACCATTTTTCTGCCATCATCATTTCTTCATTGTCTTGAATCAAATACAACTAATTTTTGTAGTTATCTTATGGGAATTCAGCTGAATGACCATCAAACCAACAAAAGTTTTTACTGTAGCGGCCATCAGAGGCCACCGTTTTTCTAATATGTACAAGTATATGAGCATTTCTATATCACAGCGGAACATTTGTCTATCAGGTTGGTCTTTAAGCGGGTTCCATAGAACAACACTTGCAGCGATAATATCAGGGTGATCTTCAATTGCCACAAAAAATTTTGGAAGATTCCAATGCTAGTAGACTGACATCTAAAATAATATTAGTGAAGGAAGTGGGTAGCAGCGTCCAAAAGGAGACTTTACTACATCCTAATTGTTTGCATATTATAACTATCCTTTTCATAATAAATGCATCCTTCTTTTTAAAGTAGGCAGTTCTTCAGAGCATTGCAGTGTGGCTTTGTAAATCTCACCAAAAATAGAGGACAAATCCAAATGAAACTTTGTAAGTAAGGATTATTTGCTGAAGCTAGCTCCATTTTTTATCTCATAATATTTGAAAAATACATTGTAAAGCTAAAATCGTTTCATACTCCGTACAGTTATCTCCCCATCTTCAATTTAAAATTAGTCATTCGGGGTAATGGCGTTCGGGGTAATGACATTCGGGGTAGTGGCGTTTGGGGTAGTGTCATAGAGTCGTACCAATATGGACTAGCTGTTGTAATACCAGGAAGAAAGCTTTGCAGAGAATTCAAAATAAAATTTTGAAAATGATTCTGAAGCTCCCCTCCCTGGTATAGTACTAATGAGTTGTATAGAATTTCAAATGTTCAGTGCGCATCGTACCTTCGTGCTGTGCGAACGCAAATTTTCTCTGCTCATGAAAGCTTATAAAACTACCTAAAGCAATAAAACAGCACTACTCAGTGCTACAAAAACAGTACTTTTCATTTCTATTTTTCTTTGATCCCTTTACGATCCTTTTTAGTACACGTGCTTTCGATGTTTCTTTGGATCCGTTAGTGAAAGCTAGTGATGGTAATCCTTCTTGGAAACCGTTTTGAGAAGAAAATAAACCTCTAAGAAGGTCACGTCTTCTTTCGTTTATTCGCTAAACAGGGTTACAACAAATAAGAATATGAAGGGTGAATCTCTGAAATCACAACTTCCTTCCAAAACAGCGGAAAAAAAACTGTCACTAAACGTGGCAAGAATGGAAGAAAGGACGTTTCTCCGGAATGTGAACTTTCTTTCAAGGGAGAAATGGATAATGTTGATAATTGCATCAAAATGAGCAATAAGTTCGATGCTCAAGACAAATTTTGCGAACTTCAAATGGAAGCAGCCTTTTGTCCAGGCTTTTTAAAACAAGTGAGGAAGCAAAACGTGCCGCCTATCGTGGTCAGTTGTTCCGAACTCGGAGGATTTAGGCAGGAAATATTGAACTCCATTGGGGGAATCAAGGTTTCGTTCCAAATCGCAAAGAAAGGAGACGGTCGCGTTTTGCCGGAAACTCTTAAAGATCGCAGATTTCTTCTCAAACATCTTGAAGGGAAGAAGCACAATTTTTTTTATTTATGATGACAAAACTAAACGTTTGTTCAAAGTTGTATTGGAAGGTCCCTCAAGTGACTTCAAGTCACCTGAAAAGAACAAAAATGGAATAAATGATTTACTTGGATTTTCCCCCTGCGCAAATTGTGGGGGCAATCATAAGTCAAATGTTTGGGCTTGCCCTTCGCGTAGGCGAGTCGCCGAGGCTCGTACCATGCAGATGAACGGTAATGTCCGTTACGATAACGGTCGTTTCCGGAATTTCCCTGATAGAGTTTCGAACAATGCTCATTTTTCAGTTAACGATCGCTTGATGAAGAATCATACCCATCAGGAAGATTATAATCACAAACTAATTTTAATCCGTCGTATCTTTCAATTTCGGATGTATCTACCCAAGAAAAATCCTTTGCCGATATCGTAGCAAGTAATTTGAACTCCTCCCCTATTCATACTACGAGTACCCATTTAAATTGTTTCAAATCAAATGGAAAAAACCCTGCCGCCACAGGGAACTTCTACTCCGCGTCTTCGTCTACCGAAAATTTTAGCGGATAATCATCAGATAATGTACCCACTTCAAATGATATGTCTGCCTTCGATTTTATTTTTCTAACTGAACAATTCAATCAAATGATTTATGACTGAAGTAGTCCAAATTGGTGTAAAATTTACAAATTAAATTGTTATTGGATTTCGTTTTTCTAATGGCTCCAATAAATAATAATTTAAATATTTTAAATTGCAATGCTTGGTAAAAGTAGAACACCTTAAATATTTATAGAAGTTTACTATAAATCCTCGATCATAGAAAAATCTTGGAATAACTCATAGAAAAAATCCTGGTGAATTCGCTTGACAAATACCTGAAATTCAAATTCACTGGAAATATCTTCATTGTGTTTTTTTATGCAATTCTACCAGGCAATCAAGATAAAATGCTTGAAGAAATAGTTGATTTTATTGCATAAGGTATGCTTGTAGAAGTATCATAAGAGCAATTGCTGTTCAAATTCTACAAGGACTTCTGAAACAATACTTATGGAATAAAACATGGAACTCGATGAAAAGAAAAAATATAATAATTTAATTTCGATTTCGAAACTTCCAATAACGCTCCTCAATTAATTCCTGCATGAATATATAGAGTCATTCTAGCAAAATAAAAAAAAACTTATGGAATCACCTTAAAGATTCTGGAGAAATTACTGTATATACAATTGAAAGAACTACTTCCAGTTGTGCCTAGAGTAAGTCCAAACCGAATACAAGAAGAACAGCCCGAACAAAATAAAGGACGAATTTAAAAGGATTGCCAATAATCGGAGGTATTATGTAGTTTGCCATATCAATGCGAAATTGCTTGGCTAGGCTAAAACTGGAAAAAAGGCCCTGCATGGAAGCGATGGAAGAAATTTCATAAAGTAGAAAACGACTAAACTTTTTGTAATAATTGTTAGAAGAATTACTAAACCAAAACACACTTCTAATGTTTGCGATTCTTCAACGAAATTTTGGAAAAAGCTCTGGATATATCAAATCACAAATTGTGACATGACTTCTTCTTCTTCTTCTTCTTCTTCTTGGCATTACGTCCTCACTGGGACAGAGCCTGCTTCTCAGCTTAGTGTTCTTATGAGCACTTCCACAGTTATTAACTGAGAGCTTTCTTTGTCAAAGTTGCCATTTTCGCATTCGTATATCGTGTGGCAGGTACGCTGATACTTCATGCCCAGGGAAGGCAAGGAAATTTCCATTACGAAAAGATCCTGGACTGACTTGGAATCGACAGCATGGCTTTGCTTTGTAGCCGCGGACTCTAACCACTCGGCTAAGGAAGGCACTGATAATACAGTTGAATACTGGTACGCTTCGATCCATTTCTCTTAAAACTTTCATATTATTCACTTGTCATCTTCAAATGAACCAAGCTGTGTAAAAGTAGAATTCCTTCCTTTACATCCCCGCACATAATGCAACAGATTTCCTCAAATTCCACACTTTACTTATCGTTTTTCCTTAAATCCTAACGTGCACCCGCTCTTCCTGCCAACATATGGGTAGTGAAGAGTTATGTTTATGTTTATGTAGCGGACTCGTGGTGGGTTTTATATCCCCCGTTAGAAGAAATCCTCCTACTTCCGTGGTTTGTACCAGCAATGGCTAGGTCTAGGTATATCGTCTTGTGTTGTTGGTTGCCATATGAAGCTGCTTCGCCATTACCAGTGTGTGATCTATTTTTGAAGCTCCGGCCCAGACTGTCAGAGCAGCATACATTAGGGCGGTTCAAAATTTGAAAATGTTTGAAAATCCAATCTCCCATATGCTCCTTACCATCCTTACCATAAAAATAATGTTCTGTGAAATTTTCAGCTTTCTAGGTTGTGATTTAAAGGTGGCCCAAAGACAATATAGGTTTGTATGGAAATCACTATGGAGAAATTTTGAGATATGTTCCATACACGGTAGTTCTGTAATATTAATACAAACTTATTATCCCATATTGAAAACTCGTTCTTCAAACCATAATGAAGAAATTTGCTGAAGAGAGAAATTCGATCCGAAGGATAGCAGACGAGATATCCATGAGTTTGTTTGCTATTATTAAGCTTAATATGGGATTATAGCCCTGCAAACATGTACAAAAATCCCAAACAAAATTGGCTCAAAAGGGATTTGTTTCTTCAGCAACATCCTTCATTAAGGTTTGAAAAATGAGTTTTCAATATGGGATGATAAGTTTCTACATTCATTACTAGAGTGTTTGGAACATTTCTCTAAATTTCTCAATAGTAATTTCCATATAAACCTATACTGTCTTTGGGCCACCTTTAAATCACCACCTAGAAAGCTGAAAATTTCACAGAACACTATTGTTATGGTAAGGATGTTAAGGAGCATATAGGAGATTGAATTTTCAAACATTTTTAAAATTTGAATTGCCCTAAGCATACATATACGTGCTTTTGTATAGTTGCGTAGATGGGAAGATGTCGGGGAAAGCGTGCCTTGTGCGGTGTTTGTGGGATCACAAGAGGAAGAGTTATAGTTGATAGTTATGTCTGTTTAAAATTGCTCCGTTAGTTGCTGCTGGTGTTGTTGCTGGGGGAAGTTTGTTGAGATTCTGGATAAACTACACAAGTGCAGGAAAGAGCACACGAGCGACTACGCCTGGAATGCACATGCTGTTTGTTGCAAGGTTTTCCTCCATGGATGGAATGCCAGACGAGTATTTAAAGTCGAGCATCCTCCAATCCAGAGAGCACCGTCCATGAATCTGTTTATGCTCAGACCGAAATGCTTAATTTCCGTCGCCATGCCGCCTGCACACGCTGACCTTCTTCTGCTGCACCGAGAATGGGAATTACAAGGTAATAAAGTGCTAAACCTCGTAAAGTCAACATTCCATGAACAGAATTCCGGCTTAATCGGGTCTCATTATTTACTCGAAGGATTCTCCGCCGGAGCAAACATGCAACAACGAATCCCTTTTATACAAACACACATTATGATAATATATTTATGTGCACACTTTGACCATTTTTCTTCCATCCTCGGCAATCTCGCTCCTGCCAGAAACTGTTGCATATGGCTAGTGAACAAACAGGCAATCCCGGGCAGAGTTGTATTCATTTCCGAAAAAAGTTTTCCGTACGCTGAAGACCTACTGCCGTGTGTACTTCCAACATGTAGAGTTAGTGTCCAAAAATTTTCCAGCACAGTTATTCGATCGGTCGGAACGTTTGGTAAAAAGATAAATAAATCGACTCACTCTAGGAGGATGACTTATCCACAAATTATATTGCAAATTGAACCAGTTTAATTTATAGCTAAAATGAGGCATTTATGTGTTGCATCATAGAGTTTTGTCCGTTTTCAACATCACTTCTTTCTCCGGGGACCTGGAATCGATTACCGATCAATTATCCCTATATCCGTTAGTCCAAACCATTCATCGTGCTTCAGATTGGTATGGATAATTGTTGTTTAATACATAATAATTTTCTCCAGGAAACTCGAAACCGGTTCCCAACCCCTACTGGTGGCTATGAACCGGACCTGAATCTGAAAATGTTGTTTCCATTTCATTTGAAATTATTCATAAAGCTCCATCTGGAATTTCTCCAGAAGTTTTTTTTTTGAATTCATCAAGCGGTTTCTGTCGGAAGCTACACGGAAGCTCCGGCTTGGATTTCTTCAAAAGTTTCGTCTATAAACAGTTCACTTTTAAGTTTTTTCAGAAGTACCATCCACAATTTCTAAAAAAGTTCATTCTGATTTTTTTCTGAGAGTAGGACCTTCTAGGAATTGCTAGTAGGAGTTCTACCTTCTGAAATTGCTAAAGGAGTTCTAATAAAACTTTCTCCAGAAGTTCAATCTATACATTCTCCAATAGTTACACTACCCGTCTTAAACACGGATTCGCTTGAAAAGTATTGCAACACTCAGCTAAATATTGAATCACCCTGAAAAGATTAGCATCACTTTAAAACAGGATCATTCATGATGATATATCTCGAGATGGTGATGATCTATAATGGTCCGGTCTTCAGCAAAGTTGAAATCATTTATTATAGTTGCTTACTAACGGCAACAAGCGGTTATTCATCCAAGACTCGAATTTTCTATTTTATCTGGATAATGAGATAAATGCTCATTTCATATCCTCACTAGCACCACCTCGTGGCAAAATTTAGAATAAAATTGTTTACCTTCCGGATTTCTGAAAAACTTTTCCGTAGCCTCAAACTATCATCTCATGTGGATCACAAGTAGAACTAGTTTAGAGCGAATAATTTTACGTGCACACTAGCGTCACCTTGCGGCAAAATTTCAAACCAAGCGGTTAATCTTTCAGATGTCCTTAACATCCTGAACAACTTTGCCGATGATTCCAAATTTCAAACTCTTTAGAATCACAAGATAGCACATGTTCAAAATTAATCAGTGCCACCGAATGTCCTTGACTTTCTGAAAAACTTTTCGGAAGACTCAAACTGAATTCTGTTTGATCTTTCGACCTTGACACTTGCTCCTGCGGGGGCGGGTGACGAGGGCAGGAACAAACATGTCGAGCATAGGTCGACTAGTGAAATGATAAAGCGCCGCGGATCGTTAGTAGTGTTTGATCTATTGATCGAGTCGATTGCTCTTGCGTGGGCGAGTGATGATTACTTGTTCGAGGTACAATGCGTTTATCGAATTATATCGCGAATCCGATTAGGCGTGATTATATCATGGATCACATCACCAACCATTGGTGACTCCCAAATCTTTATCTCATATGGATCAGAAAATAAAATTAGTTTAGAACGTTTAATTTTACACGCTCACTAGCACCACCTAGCGACAAAATTGCAAACCACACGGTTTGCTTTCCAGATGTCCTTGATCCACTGAACAACTTTGCTTTTTTGCAAATCATAAGAATCTCAAGATAAAGCAATGTAAATTTACCTCTTTTGAGGTGATGCTAAACTTGTTGGGGTATTCAATATTCAACTGAGTGTTGTAATACATTTTTAGTGAGTCCGTATTCATGACGAGTAGTGTATATGTGGAGTTTCTCCAGGAGTTTCATTTGATTTTTTTTTTTCCAAAGAATTGATTTCGGAAATTCTTTAACAATTTTTAGACATACCGTTGCAAAAAATACCATGGCATAAGAAAGCGTCAATATTTTGGAAATTCGGTTCCCTTTATTCATAATAAAGCAGCATATTCTTTGCATTATGATTTCCCATATTTTTGTAAGATGCTCCACTCGAATTGTCCGGTGATGATGATTTTCCTTATACAGTCATTCCATGAAAAACCGATCTAGTGGGTCACCGAATTCCGTGAAAATTTGCTAGTTTGTTCCTAATCCGAAATAAGGATACACGTGTTTTTGGATTTTTTGATTAGGGTTACCATTTCCGAAATAGAGTGACCAGAAAAATAATTCTTATTTTGCTTCTTCTTGAAACTTTTACATTAGAAATTCTTCCCATGAATTTCACTAAATTTTCCAGGAAAATATTGTGGTATATTTCTATATATGCTAATGAGGTTACATTAGGAACGCCTCCAACAATAACATTGATTATTGCTTCTGAAATTTCACAGAAAGCCTTATGAGAATTATTTCATTGTAACTATCACGGTGGTAGTTCAATAAAGCGTTAGAAGGTGACATGCGGAGAACTGGAGTAAGATTTTCACGAAATGCAGTCAATTTGTTTGCTTCGCGGATGATATGGACATTGTAAGCTGATCATTTGAAAAGGTGGCAGACCTGTACACCCGCCTGGAATGCGAGGTAGCAAAAGTTGGGCTGGTGGTGAAGCATAGCATAGCATAGCATAGACTGACTGTACATGTCAATGGTTGCTACTTCCGTGATTGATCGGAAACTGGTAAGAATTGCACTACGATCCAAATGAATAAGGGATGGGAGTTTCCGCTTACTCTCGAAGTGCAATTTTAGCAGATCTAATATTATTGATCAATAACGGCGCCGGCCAAGTCCTTACAGTCAGTTGGGATGGGGAAGGAATGTTAGGGTGTAATGATTGTTGCTTCTAGAGACCGAGAATACCTCTGCATCTCCACAATCACCACGGGAAGGGTGTTTATTAGTGAGGGAGGAAAAGATCTGGGAGTCACTTCTGGTCGGTGATGCGATCCATGGACAAGGGGGAAATATACGACTTGTATTTTAAAACTAGTTTTGTATTTTTGTCTCGAGAAGTTTTTGGGAAAAAATACGTCAACATCTATAATGTCGAACAATTCAAAAGACGTTTTTATTAATGACGAAAACTGAAAATTACATGTATATATTTTAACTTATATGAAACAGGAATAATGCCGACACTTGTAGTGACGAACCATACATAGTCTGTGCATTTTGTCTCGATATGGAAGAAGTTTTAGAAAATACGTCAACATTCACAATGTCGAACAATTCATTCAGATAATTTTTATTAATGTCAAAAAGAGAAAAATATATGTATATTCAAATTGTATAAGAAAAAAAGCATAATGCCGACACCTATAGTGACAAACCATACAAAGTTTGTTTTAATATTACGTAAAAGTTACGCTTTCAAGAAAATATGTGTTATCATAAGCATGAAACGAACTCACCAGTTGGTAATCCATTCTCGACTGAACACAAAACTGACACTGACAGGCAAAAACTTCTTGGCGTCCCGAAAAATAAACCGTCTTGCTTGGGCCTACCCAAATACGTACCCAGCAAGACGCTCCAAAACAGGGGAAAAAAATCTCCGGCGACGAAAAAACGCGCGAATCCGTCAGCAAAATCAATCGGACGACGCAAAACCGAACTGTCCTGCTTGGGCTTCACAAAGCACTACCCAGCAAGACGCTCCAAAACAGGGGGAAAAAATTCTCCGGCAACGAAAACGCGCGAATCCGTCAGCAATTTCAATCGGACGACGCAAAACCGAACTGTCCTGCTTGGGCTTCACGAAGCACTAACCGCAAAAGTTGGGCTGGTGGTGAATGCGTCAAAGGCAAAATAGGGGAACTGGGGGTGTTTTGCCCATAGGACGTAAAACGCGCCACCATAGAATTGAACGAACAATGTGTTTTGGAATGATTTTTTTCACCCTTGATCATAGAAAATGGATTAAAATGCTTTCTTAATATAATTTTATGTGTTTTTTCTTGAGAAAATCGTTAAAAACGTTTTTCGCTGTTTTAGTTACAATTTTGTGCGAATTTCAAGGCCATTTTTTAGGTCGATAGATGACACTGAATCAACAATTTCATGCCACAAATGTTCGGTTATTGGCCACATCTATCCATCCTCTGTTCTGCCCACGCTCGCCAAATCGATACGCACTTGATCCGCCCACCTAGCTCGCTGTGCTCCACCACGCCTTCTTGTGCCGAGCTCGTCCAACTCTATGGCGAATTAAGTATCCAGAGTGCTAAAGCTCGAAGGATACGATGGGCAGGGCATGCTGCAAGAATGCTGGACAGCAAACCTGTAAAGATGGCGTTCACTTCGAATCCGGTTGGTACGAGAAGACGTGAAGCGCAGCGAGCTAGGTAGGCGGATCAAGAGCATAGCGATTTGGCGAGCGTAAGGCAGAACTGAAGATGGAGAGATATGGCCAATAACCAAGATGTTCAAGATGTTAACTAAATAAATTAAAATGAATGGTGGATTTTCCATATATTTCTTTCCAGAGTGTTCAATAGTTTTCTCAGTTTCGTTTATGGTTCATAACTAGATGAGATCCTCGTTCGACTATAAACAACAGAATAGCACAGTATGGTCGATGAACAACTGCATTTACGACTTCGTCCACACAACTTAAGCTATCCTTAGCCTAGTTATAACGTTTCTGGCTACAATGGAAAGCCTTGTATGTTAAATCCATTCACAGTCGGTCCAAAAGCTTTTCGGAATGGGAATAGAGGTTTGCTTGACCTCCATGAACATAGCGTATCATTTAACCTGCTACTTGTGCTGCTGTGGAACTAATCATTGAATATTAAGCTAATAAGCAGGTTGGTGGGGTAGTTTTTCCAAGCTATTAGATGTGGAAAATGCAGAGGTTTACTCGGTTTTTTAAATTCGTACAAAAAAGCACCACACTCACCACAAGATCTTACGTAACCTATTTGGCAGAGCAAGCTTCTCAATTTAATGTTCAATGCGTATCTTTCACAGTATTTGCATACCCATGACCTCGATTTCCAGAATCTTGCAAACCATTTCGGACTGCTAGTTCTAGCCAGGCTGTCATTCGATCTGCTCCCGTAGTGCAGCTCTAGAAAGGTGGGTGGAGCACTACTATGCCAGCGGTAAATTTAGTGAGTCCCAATGCAGCTGAGTTCACTTGCAAATGTGTAGTTCCGATGTGTGCTTTCCGTTCCTGTACACATGTCTGTTTATCTGTACCCTCTACTGTAGTTTGTTTGAAAAACTAGCCCCAAACTTCAACATCATTTTCCCAACTTGTAGAACGGGTACATATGAAAAAAAAAAAACTAATGATAAACTTCCCTTTTTGAATGGAATCCAATTTTTACCCCAAATGGGAGAGTTGCTGCATGTGTTTGCTTGAGCGTGTGTGCGAGTGTTTGGCTTCAGGAGAAAGTGTACTGGCGGCGATCCACGTTAAATTTTCCGACCAATTTTCATGTCCAACTTTCTCCTCCAGGCGGAAATTAAACGGCGGTGAGTGCTCACTGGCTGGCTGACTGGGACGGGATGGAAATGGCTTTTGTGTGGAAATTTTGGCCCACTACATCAACTTGAGAGCACCTCTCTGACTGTTTTGGTAGTGGTTTTTGTAACGATACACAGAAATTGTTTCGCACAGACCGCAGCCAGAGCTTGTTTCGGATTGCTGGCCCCGAGGAAGGTGAAAAATTATATAATATTTAATTACTTTGGCAGGATACTGGCCGGGGCAAATTATTTCCGACAGTTCCACAAAGCTAGGGCTACAAAGTTCGGTGGAAATCTGGTGACGTGTGATGTAATCAAAATTTTGGCAATTGATTCGGAAGTAATTTCAAAAAATTTGGATAGCATGTTGAATTATATACGGAATGTATTTGGATTGGACTTGAATATAGATTCAAAGATTTGGATTAGATTATGATTGAGTTGAATAAGATTTTAATTGGATTCGATTAGAATGTTTGTCGTCTTCTGGTCGTCTTTATTCATATCCTGCTTTTGAGGGCAAGCCAGTAGTCTAATGAATGTCTTCCGACCATTTTGTGGCCGTCTCCTAATCGTCTTTTGATTGCTTTCTGATTGTCTGCAGGTCGTCTTTTAGAAATCTTCCGATCTATTTTTTCTTATCCTCTGCTGATTGTACCCCGTTTGGCATAAAGTCGTTTGGCATTTGTTTATTTGGAGCAGAGAAAAGCCAATGGCCGTATGGCATAAGGTCGTCTGGCAAAGATCGTTTGGCATAAGGTCGTTTGGCATTATGATTGACTTCGAATGAAAATTGACATTTTCGAAGCTTTTACCGAGATCAACACCATCGAGCCCATAGCAAAAAAAAAATGGTAGGTTCACAACAAGCGTGATGTACGTTCAGAGATATTCCAAGCCATGAAGGGAAAATTTATTTGCAAAATATTAAAAGATCTTATCCAAAGATCTATTATTGCAGCAAAATGCAAAAAAAAGTCTATATATGAGAGCACGGTATTTTTCGTTTAAAATGTTTAAATGGCTCTAACGCAAACAAATCTTTTCACAGCATAACCATTGAACGATTCAATATAAATTATTATTTCGGAAGTGTACATCAAAAACACTGTCTATTATAGAACAAGGGAAAGTTTGGGATTGAAATAATATTCTTCTTGTCGTTTTTTGATAATTTTCTGAAAATCTTCTAGTCGTATTCCGTTCGTACTTTGGTCATCTTATGGCATCTTGGACATCTTCCAGTCGTTTTCTGACCATATTCTGTTTTTTTGGTCATCGTACAGTCAACTTCTGGACGTTTTCTGATTGTCTTGTGGGCGTCTGTTTGTTTTTCCGGTCGTCTTCTAGTAACCCCATTGTCGTTTTTTTTTTGATCGACTTCTGGCCATTTTTTAGTAGTCTTCTGATCGTCTTCTTTTCATTTTCTTATAGCCTTCAGGTCCGAGTTTGTTTTCTAGTAGTCTTCTGATCATCTTCTGATTATCTATTTGCCGTTTCCTGGTCGGTTTTATTGTTCTAGTCGACTTTTGGTTGCCCTGTGATGTACTTCAAGTTGTCTTTTGGTGATTATATGGTCATCTACTAGTCATTTTTGAAACGTCATCTATTCAAATTTTGATCGACCTTTAGGCTTCTTCAGACCGTATTCCTATTGTTTATTAGTCATCATGATCGTTTCTTAGTGGTCTTCTGATCATCTTCTAGTATTGCTGTGTGCGGTAAGATTTTTAGCAAGGAAGGCGAAGTCAAAGATTGATTTTCTTTCCTAGGTTGGCGGTGATATGGATCATGGTTGCTAAGTATATATTGGTTACTTTTGTGTTACTGCATTTGAAGCTCAGTTAGATTGGATTTGCACATCAAACGCAAACAGCAATAGTGTTTTGCCTTCTGATCGTCTTCAGGTCGTTCTTTTGTAGTCTTTTGGCCGTTTTATGATCGTCTTCTAGTGGTGTTCTGGTCGTCTTCTGATTATATTGCGGTCGTCTTCTAGTCGTCTTTTGTTTGTTTTCTTATCGACTTCTGGTCATCTATCGATCAACTGCTGGTCAATTTCTAACCATCTTCTGATTGTCTTTTGGTCGTTTTTAAGTCGTCTTTCGGTCTTCTTTTGTTCGTCTAGCCAGCTTTTTATATTTTGGGGCGATCCATTAATTACGTAAGACAATTTTGGCGGTTTTTAGACCCCCCTCCCCCCATAGTAAGATTTTTTCTATGAAAATTTAAATTAATTTGTATGGCGCGTAAGAAATCTCAAACCCCCCCTCTCCCCATAAACCCTTAGCTAATTAATGGACGACCCCTTTGTATTCTTGTCTTCTTGTCTTCTTGTCTTCTTGTCTTCTTGTCTTCTTGTCTTCTTGTCTTCTTGTCTTCTTGTCTTCTTGTCTTCTTGTCTTCTTGTCTTCTTGTCTTCTTGTCTTTCTTGTCTTCTTGTCTTCTTGTCTTCTTGTCTTCTTGTCTTCTTGTCTTCTTGTCTTCTTGTCTTCTTGTCTTCTTGTCTTCTTGTCTTCTTGTTTCTTGTCTTCTTGTCTTCTTGTTTTCTTATCTTCTGTTCTAAGAATTTAATTTAAAGACTCAAATTTTTAATTAAAATTCTTGATCTATATTTGCTTTCCTCTGAAATGACAATTGATCAATTCATAATATGTTAATTCATATATTCAATGTACGACAGCATTTGCAAATTTTTTAATTCACACGTGGCAACTAAAGCTCATATGTCGAAGAGACAGAAAACATAGCACATTATAGAAGGATTTAAAGCGTACAACTTAGGGTTTTTCCATGAAGGAAGATATCGATGGCAAATCAAGAACCCCAGAGATAATTTCTTATAATAGACTCTTTTCGATTTCTCATAGTATAACTTCCGTCATACGTTTGAAGCTCAACGCACATTTTCTTTTAAAGAAGCATGGACCGCTCTTTGTGAGGCAAGAAACGCAATTCTGTCGGAACCTACGTGGCAAAGTAAAGAGCAAAATATAACACTCAGATTTCCGACACCTTTCCAATTATTGTTTCGCAATGGTGCTCGTAATTTTGCGGAAAATATTGCTCATTGGAGCAGTGATAATAAACACCGGTATATATGCGGGTACGTGAAGAAAGCCGGTTTTCGAAGAAATAATACCTCGGCAGAAAATTTCTTCTTGCACAAGAATTGGGGAAATAAAACTTGAAGCAACAAGATGTTTCGCAATGGGAAGGTGTCTTTTGAATGAGTTTACTCTCAGAGAAGTTACGATTTGGAATTGATTAATTAATTTCAAACTCAATTCAACAAAATAATAAATAAATTAAGCTTTGACGAAGCCAAAGGCTACTGAAATTGGAGAATGCTCAAAATCTCTGAAAAACTTTTTTAAGTGTGTAATACAAGTTGTTGAAAATTCGAAGCAGTGAAATTAAAGAATAATAGCTCCATTATTATGTTTCCAAATTTCCAATTTAATCTTCCTCGGAAATGCTTCAGCTTATTTATGTACCGCTCAGGGTTCAACCTTCTGCTGTAAGAAGCTCTTTAATCTTCGAACTAAATTGAGTTTGAGACAAATTTCCAAGAAGCTTCCACTTCCATGTGCCTCCCGAAGTTTTTGACTTAGTCTGAGAAAAGGTCACCACATGAAAGAGCCAGTTTGTATCGGTCGGACTCGAGCCGGAGGTTTCCTCCGGTCAATCTGGGACCGAAACCATCACATTGCCTGAATATATTGCCACACATAAGGAAACGGACAGCGTATCCAACCGCACCGAAACCAAACCGAACTAAACCGACGACGACGACGGAGCCGAATGCCTGCGGTCAAAGACAACACAATTTGGCACGCACGAGATGAGAGAAGAATTTCATTTTTCGCAATCTTTTGAAGTGACGCTCGTCGATTCATTGTCGTCGTCGTTCTCGCCGTTTCTCTTTGCATGAATCAAAAAAGCCAAGAAATCGCCCAACCCATACACGCTTAGAATCAGTAAGGCAAAGAGTATGTGATAAAATTTTACAGACCTGTCGAAATATATTTTGCCTTTTTACGCAATTTGATGTGTAGATTTACCATAATGAAAATTTATGTAAAAAGACAAAAAGAGGTCGACAGCACTTAAAACTTAACCTACTTTGCGTAGCTGATTCTAAGCGTGTAATCTACTCTGCTGCCGGGTTATAACGACACAATACTGTTCGTTGGGGGGAGGCACAGAGACGATTGGCAATTTCTCGGGAAGACAGAACTGTTCCTAAACAGGCAACAAAAGGAACATTTGGGGGGGGGCCTAGACGGCTGGCCTAAAGCGACCAAGCTGGACGATTATTATCATGGTGATGATGGGCGAGATGCCGCCCTTGACGAGTATTGCAATGATGATTTGAATGGGCTGATGGGGGTTTGGGTAAGCCACAAAAAACGGGAATGATTAACAGAACGGAAAATGGAACGAAAAATTGTTTCCTTCAGAACACAGAGTTGCTCGATTTTGTGTTCAAGTCTTTACAGGAAGTCTAAGAAGAGGATTTTGAATCGTGCATGGGGAAGCAGCTTCAGATATTTATAGTTATGCATTATTAATTCTTGCTAGAGTGGGTATTAGAGCGATTATTCTGATGAACATTCAAAAATTGAAGAGCCATATGAGTATTAAATTGATTTATCTATCATTTAGAGATTTCTGTTTACGTTGCTGGTCCGTTGTTGCTAAAATTCGGGTGTGGTTATCCAGCGATACGAGTTCCAGAAATCACAGAACGATGCGCATCAACATCCATAAAGCTTGTCGACGGATGCTGGGTAACAGTACAGTACCGCAAACAGCAAGACGACCAGTTGGGGGAAGGATCGGTGTTTCTGGAGCATGCCAAAAAGACTAAAAAGGCGCGGTATGTGATTGGCACTGGTCAACCACGAAGGCGACTGGTTCGATGAAGAGTGCCAGGAGTGACAAACGTGAAGAATGCCATCAGAAGCCATAGTATTGGCGGTGGCCGTGGCGCAGTTGTAAGGAATCAATGGTATGCGAGAAACAGGGTTGAATATTGATGAAGACGATCAAGCTAACTAAAGAACAGTAAGGTTGCTGGGCACGACAAGATCCCGTTCGATTTTGGACAATGTTCGACTTACAACGAAGTATGGACAACGCGTAACATTTCCGGTTTCGGAAGATATTCCTCCGTCGGGATACTCTCCATCAGAATAGGCTAGCCTGCCTCACCATCGGGAACTACGCCGAGTTGGATCGATCACGACGAACTGACGGTTTTGGGTTGTCGGGGCGCTTGCGAATTGGAAGCCACCCCTTAACTCAACCGGAATCGCAAGACCGACCTCGGCTTTCAACCGGTCCGCCCGAAGAGCATGACAAGCAGCGCAGTTGAGTCCAGAGAACCAACAAACACAGTAGCATCTATCGAAAGAAGACTCACATGGCTCAGGCGTATGGACGGCCTCAAAATGTTGGTGCCGTTGAAGAGACAAATTGCAGTCAGATTGAATATAGCAAAAGGTATAGAGGCATCAAAAAGCCCTCAGCCCCATGAAGTAATACAATAAGGTAGTTTCAGTAAGACATCGGACTTAAAGGTAGCGTAGTCCAGAGTTCTTAACCCCTTTTTTCTCTGTTACCACACTCGAGACGTGTATCCACATTAGACCGTTGATCGTAATAAACCGTGAAGCCTAAATCGCATGTGCTCCCAGATAGCTGGGTTTGGTGAAAGTTTCTTATTTTGATAGAAGTGCGGAAATTCTACTTAAAAAAATAGTTTTGCTCAAGCTTTAATGTACGCAGTTTACATCATTCAAAGTATGTGCTATACGTAAATGGAATTTTGGTAATATTTGAGTTATTGTGCCTTTTAGAGTACCGTTTCTCAAGTAGAACATTCCTACAGAGTAAGCATTTTCGGACCGACATAATAATAATAATTCCCTTGATTACAACCGCCCCACAAAAGAAAAGGCTGCCTCCCAGAAATGTAATCTCTCGCTTTATGATCTCCACCTGTTGCCCCATTTGAATCATCTCGCAAATCCTCGCCTCCACTCCACCTACCAACGCCGACGATGGGCATATCATTTTCCTCGGAAAATTGACACAAACTGTTCCAAATCGTTTGTGGAGAGATTTAATGATCCATCAAAATAATCTCGGGCATATTATTACCCGAAACGCGGCTCGCCGTCGAGAAGAAGGTACTCGGAGCGATTCCACGCCACGTCGTCGTCGTGTCGGCTTTGCAGCTTACGGATGGTCACCGTTAATGAGAGAGCGAGCATAATGTCCTTTTGGCAGTCATCGCTTCTGTCTACCCATAATACCGCTGCTGCTGGTGCCATTAATGTCTTGCGCATCATCACCCACAATATTCCCGGTAGCGCTTCCCAGGACGGACTACAGCTGTTGACGGCACTGATGACAGCCGCAGCAAATGGGGGAATCTGGTTGGTGGTAGGTACTTTTAAAGACAATTCATCCGGGAGCTACTGGAGCCATCAAGACGAGTGCTCCTTTGTCGTTTTACCCGCTGCCAACCATCCGGTGTGACAGTCTGATGGAAGTTTTTTTTACGACCGCTCTAAATTAATTCACTTTCCCGAGTACAGTCATTTCAACGTCGATTATGTGGAGGAAATGATTCGTCACGTGTGCCTTGGGCTGGGAAATTTTTTTTAATATACGTTTTTGTTCTTTTTGGCGATACGTTCTAGCTAAAACAAAGCATACTTATCAGTTGAATATTCAATAAGCGCTTCAACAATTATAAATCGAAAGCTCTCATTGACGATTGATCAAAATAGTGTGGCAGGTACGACGATACTCTGTACCCAGGGAAGTCAAGGAAATTTCCAATAAAAGATCCTTGCTCGATTGGGAATCGAACCCAGACACCTTCAGCATGGCTTTGCTTTGTAGCCACGGACATTACCACTAGACTAACAAAGGCCTCAATAATTAAACGCATATTGAGCTCAAATTGGAGATTTAAATTTGGTCATTTTATTTTTTTTGACTTCAGAAACAAATATTAAGGACTTCCTCGAGAAAATTACGTATACAAAATTAAAAAGCCACTGATACATTATTTTTCGTTATTACCGATACGTTCATACGTAAAACTCTTCAATGATCTGTTCAGCTCCTGTTGAATCCTTGGAGGCATCTCTATATAAAGAATCTATAGAGAACTTCTACAGTATGGATAGTTTAAAATATAAAATCATGATTTCTACTGCAAATCCATCATTAAAATGCATCATTTTCTGAAATAATTATGCAAAATATATTGATTTTAAACAATACTATAATCACTACTGCATAGATATCGCAAATGAGATCAAAATTTCATTCCGAAAGAAAATCAGCATTCGTTAAATGAATATTTCGCTCCACTCATCTCATCGCTGAATTTACTGTGCGTCTGCTCATTTTCACTCACCATTTTTGTCCCCGGAAAGCAAGAAAAATCCCAAATGAATTCTTTTCAACACGACCACCACCACCTAGTTTAACTTCTGTTCAGCTGGCCCTGATGATGGTGTCACGTTGATAACCTTCTGAAAGTGGTGCTTCTGCGTCGTCGTCCTTCTAGAAATGCAAAAGTCGTGCTCGAAGCGAGGCAACGCTGATTTCCCAGAACATTAGTCTCATTACTTGCTGTTGCTCCGTGCTGCTGTTACTGCTGCTGCACTTTCTGAGGACTTCGTGTATCCGGAGGCAAACGATACGGTGGACGTGTTTTGGTAAAGTCAGTAAAAATGTCTTCGTTAGGTAAGACGATATTTTAGTTTTGACTTTGAAAAGCACATTCATGACTTAAACGATTAATTTATATTCGAAGCATCATATTAGCCTTATACAAATGATTCAGAGTATTCTACACTTTCTTCTCAAACTCATCTCGAAAAGGAACAGATGACAGTGAAGGGATTGGTTACAGTATTTGCATGTCGCCAAGCTTTGCCTTTTGGGCTCCACGCCCAGTTTGTGGACATTTCCACAGCCCACCACCACTTCTGTTTGCTAAAATAAACTGTTTATGAGTTGAGGTTTATCCGGAACCATCTACACAACCACCGTGTTCAAAGTTCCAGAGGTGCGGAATCGGGAGGACAGGTGAAGATGGTGGCTAACATCGTGACTGTATCGTAAACCGTAAGAGCCCCCTGCGGGAATGCGGAAAAGTTTAACACAAGAAAGCTTGCTGCGCCAAACTGGAAAGCTCATCTCCTCCTTGCGACCGACGGTCGTGGCGTCGTTTTCGTGTGGATGTTAGATATGAGCTTGAGAGAGCGTGTGGCCACCGGCATCAGCAGAACGACACTCCGCAAAGGGCACCCTTCGGCAAATGCGGTGATGTTGGTGACAGTACATGTTAGGGTGGGTCATTGGGATCATTATTAAGGCCATTATGAGCAACGAAAAACCATTACTCGAGCTGTCCGTACACAAATTCTTTCTGCTCCCGGAAGTTTTTTTTAAACAACCTAAAGCAACTAAACAGTACTTCTCAATGCTATAAAAACAATACTTTTCAGTTCTAGTTCATTCTACTATTAATCCTTTAATTAAAGTGAGGAAACAAAGAGTGCCGCCAACCGTGGTGTTTTTTCCGAATTCGAAGAATTAAGGCAGGAGATCTTGAACTCCAACTCCAAGATTTCATTTCAATTAGCAAATAGTCGCGTTTTTCCGAAAACTCTTAAAAATCGCGAACTTCTCCTAAAATATCTTGAAGAGAAGAAGCACAGTTTTTACTTATGACGACAAAACTGAACGTTTGTTCAAGTTCGTCAAGCTGGCAAATGTAGATACAGTGAGTACGTTCCGCAGAAATGGTCTTCTTCTACTTCTGCTTGGCATTACGTTCTCTGGGACAGAGCCTGCTTCTCAGCTTACTGTTCGATGAGTACTACAGTTATTAACTGAGAGCTTTATTTGCCCAAGTTTGCCATTTCGCATTCGTATATCGTGTGGCAGGTACGATGATACTCAAGGCCCGGGGAAGTCAAGGAAATTTCCATTACGTAAAGATTCTGGACCGACCGGGTATCGAACTCAGACACCTTCTGCATAGTTTTGCTTTGTAGCCGCGGACTCTAACCACTCGGCTAAGGAAGGCCGCGCAGAAATGGTGCAGAATCGATCATCGACGTGACGTTTTGTAGTCCTAACCTTTTAGGTACCATGAACTGGCGCGTTGATGACGGTTATACTCATAGCGATCATCAATCGATTCGCTATAGTATAATACCAGGCGGGCAGAAGGCAGCGCGATGTAACTCGACCCAAGCCCGAGGATGGAAAACAGCGCGCTTCGACGTCGAAGTATTCACTGAAGCCCTGAGGCGCGAACGAAACACTCTGGACCTAAACGGTGAAGAGCTAGTTGCTATGATATCACGAGCGTGTGATGCTTCCATGCCGAGAAAAGCCCCTCCTAGAGAGAACAGGCCGTCGGTTTACTG
>NW_018734824.1:0-36065 GCF_002204515.2 Aedes aegypti
TTTCATACAAAATGCCGAAATTGATATGCTCTAGTTTGTTGTCTTTCAAAAAATCTAGCTGATTTTTTCCCACATCACTACAAATAAATTATGTTCAATTTTGTAACCACTAAATCTCTTTTCCATGCCCCTTCCGGGAAATGAGATATGTACCGTTTTGATTCATATTACAGACACTTAAGGACTCAGAGAAATATAACCCAGCATAGAGCATACAAAATAAATCATTTTGTATGATTCCTTAGCGCTATCGAACGTCGGAAGCCCTTTACTTTCGAACGGTGGATGAAGCATACGCTTCCGCAACTTTAGTAATTTTAAATAAATGAAAATGTGTGGCCTTTTCATGATTCTTATTCCGGACGCTTCCTCACTTTTGCCTCATATTCCGCACACTTTGATCGAATCCGGAACAGCTCGATGATAATCATTAATTGGAACCAGTCAAATCATCAATCGAAATCGTTAAACCACCAAAGAGGATAATCTAAGGTAGCAGGGCATTATAAATTTCCAAAGATATTTATGGAAAAAAGTTTACTAAAACGAGCCTTGAAATTGAGAACTTTTGAACAGCAAAATTTAACATTTCGCGTGAAATGTTTCCCATACAAAGTAGAGTGTCCGAAATTTGAAGCTGTCCATAATATTGAATCAAAACGGTACTAGGTGAAATTTTTTCAAATTATCAACAAAATATTTGCAACTTTTTTGATTTCCATACCGTTTCCGATTCATATTACGGACAGCTTCAAATTCCGGACACTCTACTTTGTATCGGAAACATTTCACGCGAAATGTTTCAATTTTTGCTGTTCAAAAGTTCTCAATTTCAAGGCTCGTTTTAGTAACTTTTTCCATAAATATCTTTGAAAATTTATAATGGCCCAACTACCTTAGATATCTCTTTGGTGGTTTTAACGATTTCGATTGATGATTTGACTGTTCCATAAATGATTTATCATGAGCTGTCCGGAATTCGATTCAAAGTGTCCGGAATATGAGGCAAAAGTGAGGAAGCGTCCGGAATAAGAATCATGAAAAGGCCACACATTTTCATTTTATTTAAAATAACTAAAAGTTGCCGAAGCGTATTCTTCATCCACCGTTCGAAAGTAAAGGCTTCCGACGTTCAATAGCGCTAAGGAATCATACAAAATGATTTATTTTGTATGTTCTATGGCTGGGTTATATTTCCCTGAGTCCTTAAGTGTCCGTAATATGAATCAAAACGGTACAAAATAGTCAACTTTGAGGGTTATATTCTTAGTCATTTATGGATCGAATTAAATTAAATTTTCACAGTTCCTTGGAAATAACTTAAATTTTAACATATAGTTTTGAGTGGAGTTTTTTCAACCACGAGTTCAAAAGCAGTAACGATTTTGACTGCAGAGATTTTTTTGACGAATGTCTTTAATTGACGTAACTAAACAAATTTAAGGAACAGCTTTATGCTACGTTCAGCAAAGTTGTAGATTTTAACAAGTTGAACAAGTTGGCTGAAAAACAGTTTTTGTGCAGGGCTATTATGTTTCAAGATAATAAAGTTTGTCGAATTTTTCTTCGAAAATTTTACTGAGTTCAATTTTTACTACTTTCAACTAGTTGATTCGAAAAAATATCTAAATATATAAGAGCAATTCTCGCTGAACCAGGCCGCCATCGGCACCCATCGTTAGAATTCCCAATTTTATGTCCACTGATTCGCTAGTTTTCGATAAAATTTAAGGGTGGTGCCTTTCTGTTTTCTCAAATTGGTGGACCCCTCGTACGCCAGCTAGCTGAACAATTTGCGAAAAAGCCCATTTTTTTGATAAAATCTTGGGTATTTCTTCACGAGATATGTCTCATATTTCGGTTGGAACACATAGCAAACTTAGTGGCATGCGTTTAGAGAAAGGATATAGCTTCCATTTAAACTTGAAAAAAAATTTGCGGCCATTTTGAATTTGGCCGCTATCTTGAATTTTGTTGGAAAAATCGATATTTTTCACCATTAGCGCACCGCTAGTTTTGAATTCTGAGATCACCATCAGAAGTTAAGGGAAAATTGCGTAAGATAGGCTACAGAAACTAGGTGAGCAATGGTATTTAATCTATCAAATGAACGATTTTTCAAATCATGTTATATGATTTTGATGTATATGGAGAGTGCAATCAATATAAACATCATTATTTGTACAACAAAGAACAAGTTTTCAACCTTTGGTGTTTTATTCGAGTCGAGTAAAGAATAAGAATATTATTTTTAGTGAAAAAATCTGGCGGCCATCTTGGATTTTGACGGTCATTTTGATTTTTTTTAGTAGAATTAATTTTTCACCTTGATAGCACTCAGCATGTCGAATTTAGAGGGGTACCAATAAAAAACAGGTTACGTATAGTCTTCTTCTTATTATTCTTCATTTTACTGGACGTTACGTCCCTACTGGAACCGAGCCTGATACTCAGTTTTATTAGTTATAAATCCAGGTTATTAAACAGGAATTTTCTTTTTTAATTCGATTTCTGACAACAGAATAATTCTTCAACATATCTTTGAATTCAGTAATAATGAATACATAAATTAAATGAAAACCGTCGAAAACATTGATTGTATTAAACAAACATGTTTTACCCTATGCCATTGTTGTTCATTCTATGAAGTTAATAGATTTGCGTGTCGGGACATTAGTAAGCCTTGTGGTAATATCTGTAGTTCTAACGTTAAAACATTGACCAAAGGTGCATTAATTTATAATGAAAGTCTAAAATTTTGAAGCAAAAAACATCCTTGATTTTCTAAGCCATAAGGTATCGTTTTTAGTACCGCCCAACATGCATGTGAAAAATAGCCGAATTGATTATGAGAAGCAGGTTTTGTTCTAATGTGGACGTTATGCCGAAACGCAGGTGTATAATTTCGAGGTTTAGAAAAAACTGGCGGCCATCTTGGCTTTCGACGCCATCTTGGTTTTTTACCATCACAGTGCTCATCATGTTGAATTATAAGGCCTCCGTTAAAAAAAAAAAACAATCAGATTCTATCTTTCTTTTCTTATCTCAGCTGTTCAACTGATTGTTCATTTGTATCAATGGTTTTAGACTAAATATATGATATAAATAATGTTATTTTACAACTCGAAGATATGCAGAAAAATCATTCAGGTAGCAAATAAGTGTTAAAAAAATCCTGTTTTGATAATTTGTTTTTAAAACTAGTTAAGCTGAAGGGCTGGCTCTGTTTCCAGTAGGGACGTAACGTGAGGAAGAAGAAGAACAAGAAGAAGAATAAGTGTAACGGTAGCATTCAAATTCAACATGTTGAGTACTTACAGAATGAAAACTCATTCTACTACTTAGAACCAAGATGGCGTCAAAATCCAAGATGGCCGCCAGATTTTTTCACTCATATTAATACTCCTATTATTCATCTATCTCAAATAATACACCAACGATTGAAAACTTGTTTCTTTGTAGTACAAAAAAAGATTTTTGTATTGATTGCATTCGCCATGTACGTCAAAATAGTAGAACATGATTTAGAAAATCGTTCATATCATAGGGTAAATACCATTGCTCACCTAGTTTTTGTAGCTTATCTTACGCAATTTTTCTCAGCTTTCTGATGGTGATCTCAGAATTCAAAACTAGCGGTGCGCTAATTTTGAAAAATCGATTTTTCTAACAAAATTCAAGATGGCGGTCAAATTCAAAATGGCCGCCAAAATTTTTTTAAGTTTAAATGAAAGCTATATCATTTCTCTATACGATGCCACTAAGTTTGCTATGTGTTCCAACCGAAATATGAGACATATCCCGTGAAGAAATACCCAAGATTTATCAAAAAATGGGCTTTTTCGCAAACTGTTCAGCTAGCTGGCATACGAGGGGTCCACCAATTTGAGAAAACAGAAAGAACCACCCTTGAGTTTTATCGAAAACTAGCGATCAGTGACATAAAATTGGAATTCTAACGATGGGTGCCGATAGCGGCCTGGTTTCAGCGAGAATTGCTCATATGTTAAATTCAAGTTATGATTGATGTAAGGTAGACATTTCATTTGAATTAGTTCATAAATAATTGAAATTTAGTTGTCCAAAGTTGATCATTTTGTATGGAAAATCGAAAGAGTTGCATATGTTTTGTCCAATACTGTATGTTTGTTAATTAGGCGAAGGTTGTTAAGTGATATAAAATTTTTTGAATTCATTGTCGAGCAGAAATTAGAATTTTCAAAACTGCTATTTTTTCAAACAATTTTACTTAGTAGGATGCAGAGCTACTAGGGTACATCCATGGTTTACTTTGGCATAGGAGATTTTTCTCGGCCGAATGTCCTAAACTTTGCAATAAGAAGCACTTCAACCTGACGCATATTGTAGTCAAATATGAGCTCAGTAGTTTTGAAAAACCCTACAGCCAAAAAGAATCAAAAATACCAAAAATAGGATCTGGCTCTCTATCCAACTTTCCATCAGGAGCTTTAAAAAAAAGAAATTTTCTGGTTACAAATTTGAACATGGAATTTGCGTATTTTCGGCAGTCTAAGTCAATGCCACCCTTCTCGGATATCAGCAGACAAATTACGTGTTTGTATGTTTACATTTAGGCGCTGCTCAATTCTTAATCGATTCACAGCGACAGACTTGTTAAAAGCTTTTTGGAAACGTTTTTACAACGCTTCGAACAGGTCTTGCCTGTCAGGACTATTGTCGGCAACCTCATTCTCTTTGGCAGCTTTCCAATAGGCACTGCTGGTGAAGCTCTTCGGCAAATCTTAATCAGTCGCATTTTACGCATTTTTTCTAAGTATCGTTGGGCTTGTTACAATATACATAAATAAAAATAGTAAATTGACAAAAGAAGTTCGCAGTAATTAATAAAGAGAACGCTCATAGAATATTTAGCTGCAGATCAAGCTCTGTCCCAGTTTAGACATAACACTTGATGATTTGGGTAAAAGAAGGGAAAATTTATTTGCAATATATTAAAAACACTTATCCCAAGATCTATTATTGCAGCATAATGCAAAAATAGCCTTTATACGAGAGCAGATTATTTTTCGTTTAAAATGTTTAAGGCTCTGACGCAAAATATCTTCTCACAACATAGCTCATATAAACAACAAATGTTTGAGAGAAAATATTTGTGGCAAAAACTTTTGAATGATTCAATATAAATTTTAATTTTGAAGGTGTATATCAAAAACATTGTCTATTATCATAAGAAAGGAAAATTTGTGATTGAAATAATATTTTTCCAGCAAATCTTGAAAGGAGATTTTGTGTTTGCAAAAAAAAAATTGAATATTGTCGGGTTCTACTGTAACTATCATTTTAACAGCACGTTTTGAAATAATTGATAAAATAGCAAAAATAAAAATAATTAACATTTGGCTTAATTAAATAATGAAATTTAAAAACAGTATAAATATAATGAAAAGCCTATTTTTAAAAGACGGCAAAATTTATGATTAAACCAATAGAAGATTGGACGCCAAAAAATATTGCGGCATAATTAAACGAAAAGACATCAAAAATTGCGTCCAGAATCATCGACCCGTTTTCCCGAAAAGTGGTGCAGTTTAAATAGGTGCTATAATAGTCTTCAGTGGCTGGATGGTGAACGAGAAAGAACGATAAGCAAACAAAAGGAGGAGATATTCTGTCATTCTCGGCTATACACATATTGGCAAAAATGGCGGTTATTTGTTCGGAGTAACGACATTCGGGGAACCGATATTCGGGGAAAAGTAGCATAACCCATCAAAGTAACTGTAGTAATGATTTTTCTTTTCGCTCATAACTTTAGCAGATTTCCGCCCTTTTGTCAGTTCAAAACATAAAAAAATATCTTTAAAATAATACATAAATATTTAAACAAATATAGCTCTAAAGAACAGTCTATGTATAAAAGAAGGTGATATTTTTTTTTAATTTCAAATCAACAGTTTATATACCTATAATTATGGTAACATCAAATTTAGAAAAAAAACCTAGAATGTTTGAAAGCAGGGTAAATTTGTGCTAAATATATCGAAATTTCCAGTGCAAAAATTGAATCCAATAGCGGAAAACAAAAGAAGAATTAATAATTGAATGAATGGAATCAATAATTCCTGGATAAGTAATAAAATACTATTGGCAATAACTGTCCTTCTTGCTTTAGTTTATTCAAGACCATATGATTGTAGAATAAAGTAATTTTGTACAAATTCACTCCACAACAAGCATGATGTCACTAGAAAAATTCAATAGAAACGTAAAAACGAATTTCATCTTAAGACATTCTTGGTTTTCAACTCATTATGCCAAACGACTATCATGACAAATGACTTAAAGCCAAATGATCATTATGCCAGACGACTTTATGCCAAACGGCTTTATGCTAAACGACTTCATGGCAAATGATCTACTACCATGCTACTGAAAAATACTGCGTATTTGGTATTTGAAATTTGGTTGCCGATAATAGTCGAATGGTGCCGAAACCGTACATTACCTTTTTTCTAGTTTTGTTGAGAAAATGTCAGCTCGATTTCTTCAATGGGAACAAAACTAGAGCATGACAAAGTTGAGCATTTTGTATGAAAATATAGTTTACACTGGTCACTGGCATCACTATGTTTTTAATTTATGTTCCTAAACTCGCCAGCTACATTG
Source organism: Aedes aegypti (assembly GCF_002204515.2). Classification (NCBI taxonomy): domain Eukaryota; kingdom Metazoa; phylum Arthropoda; class Insecta; order Diptera; family Culicidae; genus Aedes; species Aedes aegypti. The sequence goes on from NW_018734824.1 coordinate 6,649, forward strand.
ATTTGTTTTGGGAGGGTGCGAATTTAAAAAGATCATGACGAAATGAGGTGCAAAGCAGAAGGAACATTATTTCTTTTCTATTATTTTCTCAAAACATTTTGAGGTTTCTGAGAATGTTCCCATATCATTTCGAAGTGATTAAATGAAAACTGAAGGATTTATGTGTATTTGTGTCTCAAAACGGTATATAATCCGGGTGGCGAATACTTATACTATGATTAATTCCGGTATATGATCAAGCAAAAAAATTGAGATATTTATGAGAGCTGTTAAACATTTTAGAAGACCCGCGAAGCACTTGACAAGGTTTTGTGGAGCACTTGAGTAGGAACTAGGCAAATTATGCTTTTATTCTGTTATAAGGATTTGAAATTTTGTCAAAATGTTCAACAAAATCGAACTCTTTTTCTTGTAATTGGCGTCCCCACAGGGACAGAGCCTGCTTCTCAGCAAAGTGTTCTTATGAGCACTTCAACAGTTATTAACTGAGAGCTTTTATTGCCAAAGTTGCCATTTTCGCATTCGTATATCGTGTAGCAGGTACGATTATACTTTATGCCCAGGGAAGTCAAGGACATTTCCATTACGAAAAGATCCTGGACCGATCGGGAATTGAACCCAGACTCCTTCAGCATGGCTTTGCTTTGACGCCGCGGACTCTAACTACTAGGCTAAGGAAGGGCCCTAAAAAATGTTCAACGATTCTAGCATTGAATTATTTTTTGTGTCGCTTCATTTTTTAAGTTATTCCGCATGAATGAACTAATTGCTTAAATTGTAAACTACATTTTGTCAAAAAACCTCATTTTGTTTCAAAATTAAAAAAAATATACCAAAATTACTCGAAGAATGTCAGAAAGTGACTTCAGAAATCCGTCGGAATATAATCAAATAATTTTGTGAGATACGTTCAACGACAACTCCTGCAGGAGGTCTACCATTTCTTCTATGTCCAATTTTTATTCGCAAATTGATTCCGAATGTTCCCAGACTCAACAATGAATTTGAACCTTTAAAAAAATTAACGTTTTTCCCCGCAATTCATTCAATTTGGACAAATATTATGCCTGAAAGTTCTACTAGATTGTCTCCTGAATATTTGTCTTCTTATCATCAGTGGAAATTTATGAGAAGATTGGATGAAACCCCCAAAGAACACTTAAAACTAGCATAGCGGTAAAGTAATCGGTGAAGAAATATTTAACAAAACAACTGGGAAGGTAAATTTATTGTAATATGGATTTATTAAAATGTTCGTAATGAAAATTTTAAGGATTTTTCTATACACTGGAGAAATTGTTTAAGAAATTTTTGGCAGAATCCATATTGGTGAATTGCATCCATGGCAGAATTATTAGAGGCATTCTGACAGAAATTGTGAAAATCTAGAAGTCAAAAAGAGGAATTCTGCTTGATTTTTTGGAGAATTTTTAAAAAGGGATTCTGGTGAAATACATCTTTCGAAATGTTCTTAAAAATATTTTCGTCTTAAACTTTTACTTTCAAGTTTTAAATTCTTGAATTTTCTACCACAATAAAAAAAAATATTCCAACCACATAATAAATCGTTTGGAATTCCCGCAGCAAGAAAAAAAATACTGTTTCTGCCTAAATCTATTCTTTATAGTATCAGGAAGCTGCAGCAGCATCTATAAAAAAAATTCGAAGATGTGAGATCCAAATACCATCAGTAGAAATTCCATCCGTATGAACGTCACCGTTAAAATCATTGTCCGTTATGAAAAACGAACAAGAAACGTTCAGTTTTTCTGTGAGACATGTCGCTTTGAATTTTTTTCACAAGCATATAAAATTATGAACTAGGATTTTACGTAGGATCTTGATAAATACATTTTGTGTGTAATCAAAAATCTATATTTCTACATAAACACGTTCTCCCAACTTCTCTTAAAAAATTTATTTCGAAAAAGCTACGTGCCACCGCTTTGAATATTGATTTAAAGGCAAACAAGCTCGTGAAATCGTGTTTTTCGAAGTTTCTTAAGTTAAATAAATTTGAAGTGTTATCAGAAAATTTCTATTTCTTCTTAAACATATTCATTTAATTTCTATAAGCAAATTCAATCCGAAAAAAAAACTATTTGTCATTGCTTTCGTTTTTAATTAACACAAAAACAGACTTATGAAATAGAATTTTTAGCAGTTTCTTCTTTCTATCTATATATCTATCTTCTATCTTCTTAAACATAAACAAAAATGAAATGGTGTTTCTATGTCACGAAATGGCTTGAGAACGAGTCAACGGACTTACCCTATTTTTTCGTAATTAAATTTGTGAAGTGTTTGAGCGTAGAAAAAGTTCGAATAGGTTTTATAATAGTCAGAAAAACGGGAGAAATTAACCCGTCATTTTGTATGGAAAATTGCATGCCATTTTTCAACAGCCTACTTGATTGTAAGGCAAAATATGGCGAGACCACTAGTTTTTAAATAAAATCTGAAATCCATTTTTGAAATTTAGTAAGTCATCATCTTGCCATTTGATCCGCCATGTTAGGAAAATCTTAAACCATTAAAAAGCATTGTCGAAGATATGAACTATCTACGTCGTATTGTTTACAAAATGTTGGAACTAATGTCCAAAAAGCTGATCAATATTACCCCAGATTATGGTACTCATTCTTTTGATATAATGTTTCACCTTACATAGGTACAAAGCGTTGTTATTCAATTACTTACTTTTTTCTTACCATATTCCAACTGGCACTAAACCACTGATACTATTCGCAGGCTTTTTGGATATGCATACTCTACGGACCAAATGTGTACTTCATCTATCTGGGTCGAATCCTGGCCGGGAGCGGAGGAGGCGGAATCCTACGAGCAATCCCCCTGTACATCGCCGATATCGCTCACTGCAAACTGCGAGGAATGCTCGGATCAGTATTGGTCATTTCACTCAACGTCGGAATTCTGTTGGGATTTGTGCTGGGAAACTCATTGTCGTACTTTACCGTGCCCATCGTGATGCTCGTGGCGCCAATCCTGTTTGTTGTTAGCACCTGCTTTCTTCCGGAAACGCCCTACTGTTTGTTGAAACAAAACCGAATCGAAAAAGCCGAACTATCTTTGATGTTTTACCGGGGAGTTGATGGCCATTTCCAGAAGACCGATGACTTTAGGAAAGAATTTGAGCAGCTGAAAAAACTGTCGTTAGTGGCGAAAGACCCTTTCGAGCATAAGCTGAACTGGCGAGATTTCTGTAAGGAATTAAAGATTCTTACATGGATGTAGTCAAGGAGGGGGGGGGGGGGGGCAGATGAACCATTGCTATATTTCCTAATATATTTATTTCCTTTGATTATTTAAGGAATTACTTCTTAAGATGTATATATATTTTTAATTCTTTATTAGTATCATTCCAAACATTACATTTATTTCTTATATCTACGTGTTCTGTGATAGAAAACACTTTTATAAAAATTTGGTAAAACTAACTTTATCATTTTTGACATTTTGTTAACAACATATTGCAATAGAAGATTGCAACGATTTTTGACTAAAATTATTATTATACTTTTTTTTTTAGACATTTGTTCCAATTTTCCATCATTGGATATTTTATGTTACTCATTGGTATTATACCAGGGAGAAAGCTTGAGAATCATTTTCAAAATTTTATTTTGAATCCTTTGCAGAGCATTCTCAACGATTAAAGTTTCGAGAGCATTATCGATACCGTCGATGGGGGTGACAATGGTTCTAGGGGGTGAGATTGGGTCAAAACGGAAAAATATGTTTCATGAAATATTTCAGCTAATAATGCTGATATCACTAAAATTTATAATTCATATGTTAAAGAACATATTATTACACAAAACTAATCACAATTTACATTTTTAGAAATAGTAGTTTCTGTTTAATATATCAACAAACTGGTATGTTGATACTGGGGAATATTTACAACATTAAATTTCTCCTCTGCAAAGTATCACGCATGTACTTTAACCTCTATTGTTGTGAGGCGATCAGCCTTGATAATGGTTTTTCGAAGTGAAATGATCCTCAACTCTACTTGACTGAGGTTGATAATAGAATGAATCGTTTATTCAAAGTTTCGTTTAACATTAGGTCCTACTGGAGGTAGCTGGATATCATTTGCATGTATTCGTGTGAGCGATCGATAACGATCGGTATCGAGAAAGAAAGAGAGAGAATGAATGCACATGTGGAGAAGGCAGTTTCAAGGCTGAAGGCACTTGGTGATAACTTACCGACTGTGCTTTGAGAAATTGAAATATGAGTATGACACATTATTGTCATGTCAGATTTGTCGAAACGGTTGGTGGTCATCGTCCTGCTTATGCGTACATTGCATGTGTCGCCTAAGCAGTTCGATGCTATGGGAACGTTTTGACTTTCGCGGTAGGTACCACTGGTGTGGTCCTTCTAGAAACTATGGTTGCTATGCGGGATTGGATGACATGTGGAATACAGATGCCACAGTTGTAATAGTAGAACGTTGCAAGTCTTTTCAATACACTTCACTCGTATTACCTGGAATCTTTTCGATTTTTCCACAAAAATTTCATTTTTCTGTACAGTGTCTAAAACATTAAAAATGGGGGTGAGATTGAGTCATGCAAGAACGATTGTGAATGGAATCAAAACTCAACATTTTTATCGTTTTACGGTGCTGTGTGTACTCATTCATCATTAGGATGTGTGTATTCTTTCTAAATACAGCATCGCTGAAGTCTACTTGAGGCCGTGCATCGAATAACAATGCAACGCATTTTGACAACTTCTCAAATCAGCAAATGTTTTTCAAGCGCAGCAACATCGTAAAATTTTATCAAATGTTTTTTTTATATATTATTATTTATTAGTATTTTAATATTAACATCTCACGAAAATATCACACTTAAAAAATATTACGGATCACAGTGAAATTTCACCGTAATCTCAACAGCTGAAGGTTCGGTGAAAAATCACCGAACAATCCGTAAAATCTTTGAACGCAATCATAAAGAAAAACATGGCAAAATGGTTTGACCGGGATTCGAACTCCCGACCTACCGATCAGGAAGCAGGCTTGCTACCACTAAGCTAGCTTTCACTGCTTGTTAGTGGTGTGCAAAAACTGAAATAAAAGGAAGTTCATGCCTGCCAGAGCGGATGTCACACGATTTTACAGAAGTTCGGTAAAAATAATGCTGTTACCGAACTGTTCGTTAATATTTCACAGGGTTGCAGTACAATTGTTTTCACGGATTTTTTCCGATAAAATAAGAGATTTCACGGATTTTCTCCGGTAAATTCATTGTTTTCACGGATTTTGTCGGTAAAATAGTAGATTTTTCATGAAAATCTGTATTTTTGTTGTTTACAGTTCATATATGGTGATTTATTTCACAGGATACTGCGATTTATTTTAAGTGTGTACACATGAGTTGGATCGCTGAAATACCGGGATAATGACGTTAACAACTGCCTAAAATCTTTTGAACACCCAAAATTGCAAAATTTTATTTTCAAATGACGATAACAGCTGATGTTTTATACACCTATTAATGATGATAACAACTCCACTACATGGTTCATCCAGTTGACCATTACGATAAACGAAAAAACTCTTTTGAATTTGGATCCAGATTTCAAATAAGTTTCAGTCATAACTGCTATATATAGCATATACACTACCCACCATAAGTATGGAATCACGTATTGCAACACTCATACTGAATATTGCAGCACCTTGGAAAGTTTAGCATCACCTGAAATGAATATTATCTCTGTGATTCTAAGGTGCTAGATCAACATATTTTTGAGGTAATTTTCACCAACACGTCTTACAGCCCCTGCATTTTTTTTATTTTAGTTGAAAAAACTTGTATCGCTGGATTTTGGGTGATGCTAAACTTAAAAGTGCTGCAATACTCTGTATTGCAAAGATTCCTTAGCCGTGTGGTAAGAGTCCGCGGCTACAAAGCAAGCCATACTAAAGGTGTCTGGACTCGATTCCTGGTCAATCCAGGTTCTTTTCGTAATTCAAATTTCCTTGACTTCACTTGATCGTACCTGCCACATGATATACGTATGCGAAAATTGCTTCTTTGGCAAAGAAAGCTCTCAGTTAATAACTGTGGAAGTGCTCATAAGAACACTAAGCTGAGTAGCCGGCTATGTCCCAGTGAGGACGTTAATTCCAAGAAGAAGAAAATGTCAATATGAAGTTTTTGAATGTTTGTGAATATTATGACAGAAATTATGTTTTTTTAATTCAATTTTAGTTGACATTCCTAGCCGAATTATTTAACAAATTTTCCTGGAAATTCTTCTTAAACATTTTCATGTATGTTTTATCTCCAGAATTATCTATCATTAATCACTTATACTTGGACAAATATATTGAATGTTTCGTCGAGTAATCTGTGAATAAATCCTTAAGGAAATTTATAGCTGAAGTAGTTTTTAAACCAAAGTGGAGACAGGATAGATTTTCAGATTTTGTTCATGGAAGAAACCCGGGACTAATTATCGGAAAAAATATAGAGAAATTTCTAAATCCTAAAAAATATCTGATTGAATTTCTAGAGACAGTTTGAAGGAGCTCATGAACAAATTGTTAAATCTTGTAACAAATCTGTTGATTTAAAAAAAAAACACATTAGAAGAATCGCTGGTGCTATTTAAAGGAAAAATAAATAAATAAAGGACAAAAACCCAGGAGAAACAATAATATAACTTGCTGAAGTAATTTTTGAACAACTTTCTCGGATTGTTTTTGAGTATTTTCATGGAAGTGTTTTAAAGAATAACTGAACGAATTTGACTAAAAATTTTGTAGGTTTAAATTTTTAAGATTTTTTTTTTCAAGGAAATATGTTTTTAAATACTGTTAGAAGAATTTGGGAATAAATTGATTTTTAAAGGAATCAAAACAATTTAGGAAGCACTTGCAGAATTTTCTGTGAAAAAAGGCAGATATCTCTGCGGCGAGTTTCTTGGAGAAATTGATTGGAACATTTTCCCGATTGAATCATTTGCTTGTGAGAGCTCTTGAAAAATATTATCAGTCTACCCATTACTCTTTCTTTCCGTGTCGATTCTGGAGATATTTCTGATGCAACTCATTGAATTTATTATACTATTTCTTGGAGAAATCTTCAGATATTCTAAGAAATCCTTAACAATGCAAAAGAAGAGGGAGCAAAAACATTTTTTTTAAGAATTTCTAAGGTATTCTCTGTCAGAATCCTTTAAGAGATTTTTGTAGCAAGCTGAAAGAATTTTTTTGAGAAACATCTAGGTGTAGTCAAAAAGCTTAATAAAAGTCCAAGGAAAATCTCTTGGATTAAGCGATTAGTTTGGACGTTTTTTTTTTTTGTAGGAATCCCAGGGGGAACTCAGCGAAAACCAATTAAAGAGTTTTTGGAAAAAGCACTGAAAAAGAGTAGAAATAATTTATGGAGAAATGCACTTGAAAGTTATCAGAGGAATCTCTTGAAAGCATGTGGTTGAATACTCCGGAAAGCTCGTGAAAGGCGAGGGATGTTCCTTGTGAAATCTTGAAGTTTTTTTTTTTAATTCATACACTTTTATTGAATATCTTCTGTACTGAAAATTCAAGCTTAAACATATCGGTGATGTGGAACGATATGAGACAAAATCATTAATAAATAAAATTCCTTAAAATCCTTGCAAACCATGAAATTTGTGAAAATCTTCATTTTTGCGACCACCATTACTTCCATAAAATAAGATTTTGCTAGGCCCCCTCCAGAAAAAAATCCTAGCTCCAATGACGAAAAAACACGTGTCAATTGTACAAATGAAAATTAAAACTACGAAAAGAAACCACGTGTGAGTGAGAGATAACTTGCTTCTATCTTCAACTCTTTATCTATCACACTCAAACTTTTGTTCATAGTAGGGTAATTCGGATTGGCGCATTATCCAACCATGTAATACGCCTCATTTTATTTTCAAGGGACTGAGACTTCATTTTCACGTAAATATTATTACAAACCTTATATATCCGCGAAAAAAATTGCTTTGACAATTCCCAAACGTCACAATACTAATATTTGCTTTCGTTATTCATTATTTTATATCACACACTAATGTCTAGAAAACAATTAGAGGGTTTTCTTCAAGTACAATTGAATTTTAGTATTTGAAAAATTATTTCTTTGTTAAATTGTTATAAAATGTATTTTATTCACAGAAAGATCAAAATAATACTAATTTTGTGTATCCAAAGCCTTATTTTCGCATCTTAGGAAACTAATTGGCAGAGTACTAAGCGATATAGGATTTTTTCTCCATACAAATGTATCACATGATATTTCGATATATCGACATTTTAAATCAATATATCGGTGGTATCGAGACATTTATTCGATAATCGTATCGAATCAAATATCGATACCTCGGAATATCGGAACGAGTCTAATATAGACCTCCACTTTTGAACTAATATCTGATATCGTATGCGACTGGGCTCTTTTGTTAAACTGAATTAGATAACATTGTAGAGAAAAACCTTTCGTAACCTCTAAAGTACAAGGTCCTCTGTACAAATGTTAAGGTTTTTTATCATAAGTTTAAATGTATGCCACTTCCTTCAAGTTGTTATAGGCAGCATCCATAAGTTACGTAACATTTTTTGGACTATGTTTGACTCCCCATTAGGGCTGTTCAAAATTTAAAAATGTTTGAAAATCCAATCTCCCATGTCTTCCCAACCATGTTTACCATGCAAATAGTGTTCTGTAAAATTTTCAGCTTTCTAGGTGGTGATTTTAAGGTGACACAAAGAAGAAGAAGGTTTATATGGAAATTACTATGGAGAAATTTAGAAAAATGTTCCAAACACATCATGAGTTTGTTTGCCATAATTTTGCCTCATATGGGATTAGGGGCTGTCCATTAATTACGTAAGACAATTTTCAGGGTTTTTCAACCCCCCCTCCCCTCCTGGTAAGATTTTTTGTATGAAAATGAAAAATAAATTGTATGCAAGTAAGAAATCGCAGACCCCCCCTCCCCCCATAAACCCTTACGTAATTAATGGATCGCCCCTTAGAGCCCTGCAAACATCTACAAAAATCCCAAATAAAGTTTGCTCAAAAGGGATTTGTTCCTTCAGCAACATCCTTCATTAAGACTTGAAGAATGAGTATTCACTATGGGATGACAAGTTTGTACTTACATTACAATACATTACGTTTGGAACATTTTTCAAAATTTCTCCATAGTAATTATAATATCGTATTATAATAATATAAACCTACTTCTTCTTTGGGCCACCTTTAAATCACCACCTAGAAAGCTGAAAATTTCACAGAACACTATTTTCATGATATAGATAGTAAGAAAGATATGGGAGATTGGATTTTTAAACATTTCTAAAATTTGAATCACCCTACTCCCTATCCATCATGTTTGTGATAGTAATCATATTCAATGAAGATTGGGAAGTGACATTTTAAGATGTATTTTTTCAAGGCGGTGTCCAAGAAGAAATATCACCACCAATGAAAATTTATTTCCATCAACGGGTCGATTGTGGGATTCGTACTAGAGTTTGCTAATTTGTTACCATATGCAGTATTGCAACTGTTCAAAAAATAAAACTCAAAAACAAATAATATTAATTAAAATCTCCTCATTCCTCATTCAATGTTTGTAAGAAAATTGAATGACATGTTTGTGAAAGCAAATCAAGTGGGTCATGGATTTGAATGAAACAGATGCATTCGAAAGTTGTTTTCGTTTTAGGTACATAAAAAAGAATGAGGGTGTTTTTCCCGAACCAATGTTGGTTGGTATTCGGTTTCGCTTCCAAATATAATAGTGTAATAAAAATATGATCAAAAATGATTATCATTGCATAACATTATTATTTGCCAAAATCAAAATGTTTTTACGTTACCATTAGGTTTGATGTAGCCAAGTCCGCGGCTACAAAGCAAAGTCATGCTGATGGTAACTGGGTTCTATTCCTGGTCGGCCCAGGATCGTTTTGTAATAGAAATTTCCATGACTTTCCTGGGCATAGAGTATCATTGTAACTGCTACACGATATACGAATGCGGCAATGGCAACTTTGGCAAAGAAAGCTCTCAGTTAATAACTGTGAAAGTGCTCATAAGAATAAGCTGAGAAGCAGGCTCTGTCCCAGTGAGAACGTAATGCCAAGAAGAAAAAGAAGATGAAGGATTACTAACGTAACGCCAATCGTGATTGATTTAAGTACTTCCTACAAACCTGAATAATTCTCTAGGAGTAGCTCGCGCAATACCTCTTAAGCTCCTTTAGAATTTTTGAAAAAAATCTTTTCGTTCTTGATCTTACATTCCCCTGGAAGAGTCTGCTTCTCAGCTTAGTACTTTCACAATTCTTAGCAAAATTTCGCTCTCCAATATAGCCACATTTGTTTTCCTATATTGCATCGATATTATGGCGATACTATACGCACAGAGAAATAAAAAAAAATAATTACAGAAAGATGTTTAAATCAACCGAGAATCAAATCTAGACATCTTCAGCTAGGATGATTCTATTCCGATTAGTCACGATTTTTCTACAAGTCAGTATCAAAAATATCCATTGGGCCAAAACAGAAGCCGGCGTGTGTTAATACTCAGTTACCCTGCTACAATACTTTCCAACTTTCAAGCATACATTGGATCGTTAACCGAATATCTCATTTGGTGGTAAAACCCAATAAAACCGGAAAATTGGGGCAAGCTTTAAAAGCTTTTCACTATTTGCTTGGCCAAGACGATAAATACAACCACCCTCTTCTACACATATTTTTAATTAATCGACTTCCACTATACCTAAGCATGCCCTAAGAATCAGAAGGATCGTTGTACATAGAAAAAAATCAAAACAGATCCTGCAGACTAGTAAACGTTGATAACTTTTGTTTGCATCTTTTTTGTGCTGCAGTTGTTTTGACTCGCCAGGATTGGGAAGTACCTACGAGGACCGGTTTCACAATCTGGTTGATGTTTTTTTTCGCTCATGGACCAAAACAAGATAATTTGGTGGGAGCGAGACTTTTAAGCCTCGGAGTGAATGCTTCGCAAGCATTGCCGAACTTCGCCAAATGCTCATATTTATGCCATTTTAATGCGAGCGAATATTTGATAGTGGCTACAAAACAAATATGTTTTTGTTTTGAAAGCGAAGAGCCGAACGGCTTGTCGCAACAAAAAAAAAACCTACCTCAAGACTTGTTTTGGAATGCACCACGCTTTTGCAGGAATTGTTGTGTCTCACAAAGGTCAAGGGGCAAAAGCGCGATACTGACCTATCAGAATGTAAGGCGCAATTGATCAGCATAAGGCGGGTACACTTACACTCAGGGTCAATTTTATATTCAGGAAGGACAAATAGTATTTTGTTTTCGATATTTCTAACATTTAAAAAATTGAAGAAACAAATTCATTTTGTTTCATTCATTCTCGAATAGAAGGTAAAGTGGAAAATATCCCTGACACCCAGAAATCGCATGAAAGTTCACGTTACAACTCGTTTATTCATACTAATTACATCAAACTCGCTAAACACCGTGGATAAACTCGTCAGATTGATGAGTTTCCTCGCATAAAACACTTCTTTTCTGAGTTCATTTGTACATTTTGTTTCGTCCCGTACACACGTACAAAGTAAGTCGAATCAATCCGTAGTAGCTGTCAAATCATCATTTGCTATCATAAGTTAAGTCGCATAAGATCACAGGTTAGTTCGGTAGAATATTTATACACTCGCATTGTTTGTTATTATTCATCACATAATATATGCACGCATATCACCTCCACTTTTGTACGTAGAAGGCCGTTTCGCAACATCTTATAAGTAAAATTTTGCACATATAGAGCCTCCAGGTGATTTCGTTATACGTACATTTTGGTTGTCTGGGATGTACTTTACGTATATTACAATAGGGCGATTCAAATTTTTTTATATGTTTTAAAATCCAATCTCCCATATGCTCCATACCATTCTTACCATAAAGATAGTGTTCTGTGAAATTTTCAGCTATATAGGTGGTGATTTAAAGGTGGCCCAAAGACAATGTAGGTTTATATAGAAATTACTATGGAGAAATTTCGAGATATGTTCCAACCACGCTAGTACTGTAATGTAAGTAGAAACTTATCATCCCATATTGAAAATATATTCTTCAAACCTTAATGAAGGATATTGCTGAGGAAACAAATCCCTTTTGAGCTAATTTTGTTAGGGATTTTTGTTCATGTTTGCCGGGCTACAATCCCATATTAAGCTAAATAATAGCAAACAATGGATATCTCTTCTGCTATCCGTTGGATTAAATAAAATAAATAAATAAATAAATAATTTCTTGTTCTCAAATATCCAGAAACCATATAATGGATTTAATGATTATCAGAACCCCTAATCTCCCATCATATCAATACATGTATATATTTATTTTTTTCTTTCTGCCATGGCGTTCCAAATGCGATACACCCAGCTTGCTAAACTTTTCTTTTGATCTTTCACAGATATGAACAGAGAACTATTGACGATTTTTTTAAAAGTAAATGGATTCAAGTGACAGTTTGATCGAGTTGTACGTCTAATAGATGAGCAAACATAACTTATTAAATAATGACTAGCTTTTTGATGCCCATTCAATTAGTATGGAGTGAAATAAGCAAAAAAAAACTTGAGGGCTGATTTTCTTATATGTAGTGTTTTGTCACCTTTTTACTTAAAGACACTTCATTTGTTAATGAAAAATCAAGTAAATTTTCAACCCATGAGATATAAAATTACTGAGTTCTGTTTGATCTTTCGACCTTGACGCTTGCTTTTGCCGGAGCGAGCGACGAGGGCAGGATCAAACATGTCGCGCGTCGATCTCGTAAGTGAAAAAGTGGCGTGATCGGGGAGTTCGGTTGGAGTAAGTTAAAAAGTGCCGCGATCGGTTCGTTCTTTTTGATCTTTCGACGACCTTGACGCTTGCTCCTGGGCAGTGCGTCAAGAAAGCCCGAGCTGTCGTCCGTGTTTTTTTTCGGGTCGCGCGCCTATTTTTTTTTTTTTCTGAGTGCTAAGCAAACGAGTGAAGCTGAAAGTGGATTGTGGCTGCTCAGTCAAGGATAACGGATCAATTGGTGAGCTCGTTTCATGCTACTATTTCTAATCTATAAAATATGTATGACTGCACATTTCATCGTTACAATGGTGGGATGTAAATATGATGTTTCAACAAACTATGGATGGTTCGTCACTGTGAGTGTCGACACAAACTCTGATTCATGATTTATTTATGTTTAACATTTTTTTTTTTCAGAACACCCCTTACATACCTTTATTTTTGTAATTAAAAAAACTTTGAATGGTTCGACACTACAAGTGTAGACTTGCGAAAGGTTCACTTTATTCAACAAACTTTGGATGGTTCGCCACTGTAAGTGTCGGCATAAGAATAAGAGTGTTCTATGATGTCCCAACCAATTGAGTCTTTTGTTTCTTTTCAAATGAGTAAAATATAATAACACATGCTTTCGTACTGACAGCTGTAGGAATGTTACATTTAGGTATTTGTTCAACAAACTTTGAATGGTTCGTCACCTCAAGTGTCGGCATAATTTTCCTCTACATAGAAATTATATGAACAATTATATTTACGTATAAGCATGTATATATCTCACAAATCATTGTTTATCATGGTCTAATCGCTTATCAAAGTGAATCCTTTGACCCAACGATCCTCCCCATTAACAAACATCCCTCCCAGTAACCTTTGTGGAGATGCAGAGGCAAACACGGTCTCCAAATAGCAAAGGTTACACACTAACATTCCTTCCCTCAATCCCACCTGACTGCAAGGACGTGGCCGGCGCCGTTATTGACCTTGTATAAATAGAGGCACTGAATTATGCACACTGAAGAAGATTATGGCCAATCCCAGCTGAACTTCTAGTTGATTCTTTGTGCATTTTCACTGACTTCGGTCAATCACGGAATAGCAACCATTGATATGTGTAGTCAGTCTAAGCTAACCCATGAGATATAAAATTACTGCCTTTAGCATGGTCCTAATGAATAGCTGTGCGCTTCCCGAGCAGAATAGGATAACTGGATGATATCAAAAAGATAACATCTTTTATTATCGCTGTTATCATTTTGATATTATGGTTAAATATTTCCGTATATTGTTGGACCACCCTAATATCACTTAATGTTAAAATGCAGTTCTCACTATATGTAACAATTTTGCAGAAAACAGTTTTGTTCTTAAAAAAACATCTTCATAGTCAAAATATTGTTTTCCTCCTAATCTTGCGCTCTAGCCCAATGTGGAGTGGTAAGAGTCCGTGACTACAAAGCACAGCCATGCTGAAGGTGTCTGAGTTCGATTCCCGGTCGGTCCAGGATCTTTTCGTAATGGAAATTTCTTGACTTCCCTTGGCATAAAGTATTATCGTACCTGCCACACGATATACGAATGCGAAAATGGCAACTTTGGCAAAGAAAGCCCTCAGTTAATAACTGTGGAAGTGCTCTTAAGAACACTAAGCTGAGAATCAGAGCAGAGAATGCATGTTGTTTTGAATGAGCTCTGTATATAAGTTTGTGTAAAATTCATAAAAATCGATCACATGTTTGTATTTTTGGTCACTATGTTTACATTATTGGCTTGAAAATCGGGAACATTTATATGGTTCCAAGTTATTTCAAGTAACTACCTCTCGTCGCAGAGTATTTGAGTAGCATGACAAGTATAAGTAAAAACGGTTTCGATCAGCTTTCAAATGTTGTTGGCTCTCCTCCTTTTATTCAACTTGTTTTTTGAGGCAAATTCGAATGCCATTCTCACATATGTTTTGCAAGTCATTGAAGAATTTGTCGAAAAATTAATCCTAAACGAGTTGCTTTTATAAGTGATCTGATATACCTAAATGTGATTAACATCCATGCATCTGCTTAAGTGTTTCCAGTATACGTTTAAAACTAAACACCGGCATATTGACGTCTACAAACTACTCGATGATATGCGCTTCTAAGTCAAGTTTAGACAAAACATATCATACGAAAAAAAAACTCCACCAGATATGTGTGCATCCCCCAGCTGTCATTATAGTATATTTTTAGAACGGGCAGGTAGCTTCCCAAACTGCTCTACTGCGTTTTATATTCATCAAGATTGAAAATGTTCCATCTACATCATCGGACAGCCAAACGACTGGATCAAGCGATATTGTGTGCTTGCTATTCTCAAACCCC
This sequence comes from Aedes aegypti, assembly GCF_002204515.2. NCBI lineage: Eukaryota > Metazoa > Arthropoda > Insecta > Diptera > Culicidae > Aedes > Aedes aegypti. The sequence goes on from NW_018734824.1 coordinate 21,883, forward strand.
GCTTTCCTCAAACTTTACCCATTATGATTGTTTGATCGTGCTGCTCCTAACCCTTGGCGTGGGGCTTCCCGCTTCTTGGCATTGAACTTGCAAGTAGACACATTTAAGCAAATCATTGCATTGTTGTTCCTACATCTACACCTAGGTATGTGAATCGCAACCAACGAGGCAAAAGTGCTCGATTTCGCGGCCGGATTATCGCGAGAGCTGTGTTTATAGTGGCATTCGCGTTCAGATAAGCGCGCGGATATTAGTTAACATCAGTGTGAATGCTAAAGCAGTGCATCAACGTATGATCTAAGCTTCTAATCAGCGCAGTGAGAGTTCTTGTTACGATTGAAATTCCTCACGTTCACGATTCGAATGCTTTTTTCTTTCAATGCCCTTGATAGCATAGTAGTAGCTACATAAGATAAATACGTTTGCGATTTTCGATGGGCCATAAAACTATTTCTCAATATGAAGCTGCTCAATTCTTTTGTTTGATTTAGAACAGTGGTGATCAATCTGCGCGTTCTGTATCCAAGAATGCAGCCCACGAAGCTCTTTTCAATAAATGTAGATTCATGAATAGTTTCTAAAAATTAATCCATCATTTTATCAATATTGAAAACATCAATTTGAAATAAGTATAACAATTCATTGTTTTAAGAATACTTATATCCTTCTTGCATTGCATGATGTAATGAAGAATGTTCCTCGATTATTGTTCTCTTACTAAAGAAAGTAGGTATCATGCCTGGAAATTTGTTTGAAGTTTTTTATTTTTTTTTTATTAGTATCATTCCAAACATTACCTTCATTATTTCTCATATCTAGGCGTTCTGTGTTATTAGAAAACACTATCATACTAATTTGTTAAAACAAATTTAAGATTTTATAAACATTTTTTTAACAACATATTACCATTCATTTGCCGTAGCTGTTCAGATTTTTACAGGCGAGTTGATTTCACCTGCTTATAAGAGAAAAAAAATAACGTTTTCAATTTCTCAACCAAACTTAACCTAAACATATAACGCATCAATCGAGGCAATAGAAGATTGCAACGATTTTTCCTGAAATTATTGATGATTTTATTTGACATTTGTGCCAATGTTTCAACATTGGATATTCTATGTAACTCATTGGTACTATACCAGGGAGGAAGCCTCAGAATCATTTTCAAAATTTTATTTTGAATTCTCTGCAGAACTTTTTTCCTGGTATTACAACAGCTAGTCCATATTGCTACAGCATGCAACATGGCTGGCCCGAAAATTTGTTTCAATATCAAAAGCTTGTTCTTAAGACGAAGTTTTGATTTTCTATTAATGAGGGGATAGAGACATTTTACATGTTTATTACTTTTGGCAACATGTCTACTTGAAGGTTTCAAAATAAGAGCTTTTGGTTTATGTGGGAATATTATTAGTTGAGTTTTGGAAGCATTAGGAGAAATCTTCCATTTTTGCAAGTATGAAGAGAAAATATCCAAACTTTTTTGCAACCGACTACAGATGACACGCAGGCTCCGCCTTTCGGCAGAGAGGCCTGTGTCATCCGCAAACAAAGTTTTTTAACATCCCTGAGGTAACCAAGGTAAGTCATAAGCGAAAATATTGTATAGTATTGGTCTTATGCGGCCCGCAATATGCTGCAGCTTGAGCACCACTGACCTAGAACGATAATATCTTGTTCAAAATGCTTCATTTCCCCGTTCTCTACCTAGTGGAATGTGTGACGACAGATCGTAACAAAAACACGATTAGGTGTCAGCGCGGTTGTTGATACAAGTGCAACAGTGGAACGGAATTCTCGTTCGAGTATTATCACTAACAAGGTAAAGCAGTAAAAAAATAGCCGGACGGTTTATTGAGCATCATTATGGCCATTGTTAGAAAAGTACGCCATTCGCGAAGTGATAACTTCAGATAAATTGTCGGAAAGTTCAAAGTATGGACACCTATTAAAGATAAATTACGCCGATTTTCGATTTCAAAACAGACCCGTTATCACAATGCGCTAATAAATGATGCAAGATTCCGCAAAAAATGGGATAGAGGAATCTAACTGTTTTTTTTTTTGTCAAACACAAACATTCTATGTCGGTAACCGTCTCCATCAATTTGCTTCTGTTTTACTTTGAAAAAAAGCAAAACTATTCCAATAAATCAATTCTGTTCATGCAAAGATGACAAAAATGAATAGTCGACTCTCCACATCTCGATGTTCTACATCTCGATCTCTCCTTATGTCGATGATTTCCTCGGTCCCTTCATTCTGCATATAATTTTTCTCTCCATATCTCGATATCTCCATATCTCGCTGTGATTTTGTTGATTTTTCGTTCCCGATTTTCTCTCCGTATGTCGATAAGCACTTTATCAAAGGATACTAGACCAGATTTTCGTGCTTAAAGCCTGATTTGCTGCTGAACAGGAATCGCTAAAGAAATTTCTCGCCGATTCCTTGCAGAAATTTTCTACAGCGACTCCCGTTTAAACTGACATCTCTTTTCAACTGCGTACTGCGATCAGAAAAAAGCGCTTGCTTGATCGATTCCTTGCAGGAATTTCCCATGCATCAAGATAGGCCAAGAAATTACTTGTCAGCAGCGAGAAGCATGAAATGATGTCTGCTTGTTTATTGTTATTCTTATTTTCCTAACAGCGGATCGGTATTAAATCTAGTATTCATTAAAAATATGTTCTATGTTTCGATCTCTCCCTATCTCGATGGTTCCTTCGATATCGAGATGTGGAGAGGCGACTGTGTAAATTATTTGGGATAAAAAGTTCGAAGTTTATTTTAAATACTGCTTTAGGCGTTCACGTTTAACTATTCCATATTTTGGTAAATTTCACTTCTAAATTGTGTGTATATGTTATTAAAACATAATTTCTGCCAGAGTAAAAGTGTTTCGGTCTCAGAATAGATATGCCACTTACTCGATACGAACTTTTACCCAGCAATGGAATACTCTAGGTCATTGTTGTAATACAGTGGATCTCCTTGAGTATGATTCAGATTTCTTAGCCACCATTCTTTCGTTTGCTCGATATGCAGTAGGTAATGTTGATTGCAAAAAGACACCGAGTGCACCGCGTGGATCAGCATTGTAGTTTGAGCTTCCATCTTCCTATTCGCAATCGATTAATTCCCCTCTGCCTACTATGCAGTGCCTAGCCTGTTGAAAGGTGCTATCTGCAATAGCTGGTCAACAAAATGGTAAAGAGCTTCATTTCTTGTCACCGTATACAACACACATTTCTTGTACACCGAAACAAATTCTTACATATCACTTGAGCAATCGTTTAAAACAATCAGATTTTGTAAACATTTTATACTTCACTGGAAGCTGATTTAAGGGAATAATTCATTCCGCATCGTGATTTCAATATGAATAACATATCGCGTAACTTCTCAAAAGTACCGACTGAAAATTGAGCAGCTCTCTTTATGTACTTTCTCTCAATAACTGGGGCATATTAATATCTTCTGCTGCGTTCAATAGCAAAAACTTCCCAAAAGCTTTAGTATTTAACTGTTATCATCGAAAGAGAGTGAGAGAGGAGGGTTCTCAATATTACATAGCATGGTTAAAAGAAATAAGGTATTTTATTCCAAAAAATGACATTTGATAGTGACGTCATTTCTATCGCAAACCAGAACGAATACAAGAGAAAGCAAGGCCTACTCTCTTTTACTGTCTTTCTAGCCTCATGCTTGACGATAGGAATGACGACACATGTTTTCTTTGAAAACCGTTGTTTACACGTGGGAATAGCCTACTTTGTTGTGTATACCGTGGTTATATAGGCTCTTTAGTAAAGTTCAGCGAGAGTTACTCATTTTTCTCTATCCCCTCTTCAGGTCGTCCGAATATCACTTGGATCCCTCAGAGAGGGGTAGAGGTTACAAAAAGTGCATTTTCATCCATGGAAAAGGGTAGGGGTAGGGCTTGAAATAATCATTTAAAATGGGTTACATGCATGCCCTGATTCGCTATTCGTCACACCGTAACGCACATGCGTTAGTGCCTATGCACGAAAAATCGCTAAAAGGTAAAGCCTGGTATCCACATCCTAAGTAGAGCGGTCAAGTACAATTTGTTGCTTATTACCAAAGTAATTTTGGCAGCTGATCCAGAATGAGCATAAAGTCACTTTTACTTGTGGAATAGTGACAGCTCCATTTGATTGTACGGCAGGCGTTACCGATGTTACGAATCAGCTCTACTTGTCAACTGGATACAGCTCAAGTAATTTGGACAGCTGAAGTATTTCTTGGCCATTACTTGTCCTATCCTTTAGCACAGTACTTACGAAGTGGATACTACGCAAAACCCAAAAAAATTTGCATGGCGAAATGCATCTAACGAATTATTTCTCAACTATTTTCGAAAAATAATTGGTACCAGCTCACAGTGATTTTTTTTTGCCGATTTTGTGATCGTAATAGAATATCGCCTAAACCGTTGGTTTAGCGAAAAATATTGTTCAGGGAAGTTTGATTTGTAAAAGCGCTTCTTTTGATACTAGCGGCCAGGTGATTAAATCACCTAAAAGTGAGATAAAAAAATATTTTTTTATCTGTTGAAGGTAGACGGTTGGTGTCTTCAGCAAAGTTGTAGCACATGTTAATTCAAGACACTTTGTCGAAGACTTGGGTGAAACGTTATGACATAAACAAAAATAAAAAAAGAAAAATATTTCCATGCTAAATGAAGTCTGTAGGTGAGGGAGTAAATAAAAAAATAATGAAAATTACCATAATCAACATGTTCATATGAAATAACGTAATGAAAACGATTAAAATGTCGTGAAACCGCAATTAAATGCATTTTTATGGTTTAACTAGTTATAACATAACAATCAATAGACCACTTCTGGCCAAAAAGTTTTTAGTGTCAATTGAAAGTCATAAAACAGCCCTTTCAAAATCACAAATCGCCAAGTGCGTCAAGCCAATTATTTAAAAATAACTATTTACCATAAGAGATAGCAAGTTGCAATTTTCAGCAAAAACATGTAGTTTTGGTAGTTGAACAACTTTGTAGAGGCACAAAAATGTCAAAAATGTTATAAAAAAATTATAAAAAATTTGATTTTTAAGGGTCAGAAAAATGACATAGCTTGTAATGTATAAGAGATAGAAATTTGTTGTCTTCGACAAAGTGTCTTGAATTAACATGTGCTACAACTTTGCTGGAGACACCAACCGTCTACCTTCAACAGATAAAAATATATTTTTTTATCTCACTTTTAGGCCGCTAGTATCAAAAGAAGCGCTTTTACAAATCAAGAAACTTCCCTGAACAAACTTTCAAACAAAGTTTTGCGCGGCTTAGAGTCTTGTCCTGCATTATCGGGTCAATTTTATCGTTCTCTTGGATTAAATAGTTATGGGACCACATTCAGCGTTGAGGCAATTTGATTATTCTGTTCGTAATTCGGCCAAACGTCATTCGGCCAAACGACCCCGAATGGCATTCGGCCAAACGGTGTTCGTCCAAATGGCCGGACACCAGTTTAATGCACCTAAGAGCACACTTCAAGACCGCATAAAACCTTCGAGCTGGCAAGAAATGGTCAGGAACTACAAAAGCGGGCGATTCCCGGAAACATTCTCACCCGAATACGAGCAACCGCTAGCGCAACCTAGACTTATATGGCGCTAACCAACAAGAAGTTTAAGGAAGTGAGCAATAATATCGCTAATATGCTTCATACGATGTACATCATGCAAAGATTGAACCCACAAGGCATATACTGACATACGAAGCACCCCTTGGCCTTTCTGTGGGTTTGGTGTAAATCTTGACGGTGCAAATCATAGTTTCCAAGCATAAAGGACACATTTTAGTGCATACGATTTTTGGTACATGATGTAACCCACCAGAAATAGAATTGTACAGTTTTATATTGTTTCTCATGTTAGTTTTTACTTAAAATATTGATATTATTTTAGACTGTACATCAACAAACGGTAAATTAATGTAGATTTTGAAATATCTTCAAAAACAAAAAGTGTCCGGGCATAGAGGACTTCCCCCTCATAAGAACACTAAGCTGAGAAGCAGGCTCTGTCCCAGTGAGGACGTTATGCCAAGAAGATCATATTTAAACATTAACCCCTCTACCGGCAGCTTCATTTTTTACCGCTTAAAAAAATATTCAAATCGCGATTTGCCACCATTCTTTCGCAAGTTCTTGAAAAACTCTTCTAGTTCAGAATGTGTGTCGATATTGATCATTGGTCATCTAGATCCGGAGATATTCCAAAATTCCTTGGGGACCAACGCGTAGCCATAACTCACATAATCTCTCAGGCTACAGAATTTTTATCGTGTTCGGATATTCCACTCCTCGGAATGATACATTAATGCGAGTATGTTGTGAACAATGAAGCAATTTGGTGCAGCCGTCTTTGAGTAATGAGCATTTATGTTTCTGGTACCACGCTGGACAAATAAAGATCTTGAAAACTTAAAAAACCTCATATCGTAGTTTTCAGATTTCTCCCAAGAATACTGAACCGATTTGTATGATTTTTCAGGGTAGCTCCTTATTAACCTGGTATTGTATAGTACACATTTTATTTTTGGATGAATTGACCAAAAACAAAAATGGGCGCCAAAGACATTTTATATGGAGAATATCGGTCCCCCAAGGAACATCAAAATATCTTCAAAACTAAATCACCAATTATTAATATCGACACGGATTCTCAACTAGAAGAGTTTTTTGAGATCTTGTGAAAAAATGGTGCAGAAATTCAAGAAACAAAAAAAATCGGCGATTTGAATATTTTTTAGCGGTAAAAAATGAAGCTGCCGGTAGAGGGGTAATTATAAAAATGGAACCAAAACTTTGACACTTTCGATCACGTTTGACGTTCACTTTGTCGACAACAATGCCACAGGGCTTTTAGTTTTTCACACTGGGATTGTTTCTGTTCGACATTTCGGAAGGAACACGGAAAGCAAAATATACCCAAAATTTGCGTTTAAAACCAAAGGGTGTGACAAAATTTCAAAATCGTAAAGCATTTGTTTTTTGGACTTAAACTAACAAAAATCATTTAAAAATTGAATAAACTTGTGCTTTTGGCCTAAACTTAAGCATTTGGTACTAAAACTGGGACAGGGCTTTAGGACATTATTGCAAGGATATAGAAGGAAATTGAAAAAAATCTTGCTCTATATCAGAAATGTGAATTCCTCTGATGACATGCGTTGGTTTATAGTTCAATCTGGCTGAACAAAATTACAGTTTTACATGTTCTTCCAAAGAAAATGTGTGATCTAAGATGAATGAAAGATGAAGAAAGCTTATGATTATTTGAGTCCTTTGGTATAAAAAACTCAATTTGGAAAAAATAGCACTTGGTGCGGTTTAGCAGAACCCCGAATACGTATCCCTATAAGATTTTCAAATCACACTATGTCTGTTATTGAATAATATAAATCCATATTATGTTTATGAACAGATTACGAAAATAGTGACATTAATGACAATTTTACTGAACAAATTGACTTTGGTGACTTTTTGTGCAAAATTGCAAGTGACTTTTTAGCGACCAGGTCGAAAATAGTGACCAGGTCGAAAATAGTGACCAAGTCACTAAACGTAACTCACTACCAGCCCTGCGATTCCTTCCAGCAAAGTTTTAAGGATTCCTCCTGAAATTCATCAAAAATATCTTCATAGTTTCTGCAAGGAAAACCTCCAAGAATTTATAAGAACATTTTTATAAGAGTATCATTTTAATAAAATGTTAGAATCCAAGAAAAAAAACTCAAATGATGTCATAAGATACCGAAGATTTATTCTAGGGGGATCTTCTTACGTGTGTAATTGGAGAAATCTCAGTAGTAATACCTGAAGAAAGTATTCGCTAGATCCGTGGTAGAATCTTTGAAATAATTCCTTGAAATAATTCCTGTTTGAATGTTTTAAGAAGTCCTGGGAAAAAAAAAAAATTCAGGAGATATCCAGGATTTATCTTCCCGAAAGAACTGGTATTTTTAGGAAACGTATTATATCAAATAGAATCCCAGATAGTATTCCTGGAGAAAAAGCTATGGTAGTACCTAGACAATTCTACCCCATATCCTCGAAGGCCATTAACTACACCATTTCCCCGAATGACATAACCCCGAATGGGAAATTATGGAATTTATGGTCAAAGTACATTACGCAAAATGTCGATCGGGGTTTTGGTTAGCGTTGGGCATATTTGACCAGAAAATCGATGTTACTAAATCGATTTGAATTCGATATGTCGAATCAATTCACCGATTAATCGAAACAATTGAATCGATGTGTTTGAATCAATTCGATTTCAAGCTTATATGAAAAGGTGCAAAAACAAGCTCTCAAATAAAACGAAATTCAATTATTGAATTCCAGTTCATAACTAGGTTCATAGTTCATAAACTCATTAACAATTCTCATCAAATTCATCCTTTTGAATCAAAACAAAAAATCGAATGAAGAAAATCGATTTCACTCGATTTGAATGCTCCTAACATCGATTCAAAAATCGATTAATCGGAACGAAAAAAATCGATGTTCGGAACATCGATTCAAAATCGCCCATCGCTAGTTTTGGTATGTAAAAATGTAAAATTTCTATAGCAATACTTGGGTGGTGTTTTTAGTGATCGATCCAGGTTGAATCGTTGGAAATTTTCCCGGTTAAAATCTTTCGATAATAAATAGTGGTATTTTTCAAGAATTTCCAATTATTGTAAATTTTTAGAGAATTTCAAGTGGCTTCAACTTTATAAATTAATTCTTGAACGGGTTCTCAAATATGCTCTCGAGCGTTCTTCATGAGCCTCAGGTTGGATTCCATCAAGAAATCCAAGAAAAGTAGCAGAAAAGAGATTGTTGGAGGAATCCTTGAAGGAGTTTAATGAGCTATTCGTGACAAAATCCCCAGAAAGTAATCAGGACCAATTTTGAGGAATTACGGAAGGCATAATGAGTAAAATATAAAGGGTGGTTCATGGACGGGTTCGAAAGGAATGCGTAAACAAAGTTCTTGAAAAAATGCTTGATAGAAAACTTTTGAGTTCCATAACATTTTTTCGTCAAATTCCTCGTGTCTGGTTTAATCTTTAGCACGAGTTGATTATTTCGTGGGCTCCAACACTCTTCAAGAAGATGATATACCCAATCCAAACATTAGAAGACTTTTCGTAGTAAAGATGTCGGTTTCCGTCGTCTAAAGGAAGGGGCAACGCTCCAGATCGCCCCGGAATCCTACACAGCCGTTTAAGACTCTAAAATGTAGCCGAAAAAGCTTTGATCCGATTCAATTCATCTAATGTGTACGGAATACTTAGCCCCAACGTCATCGCTATGATTAAAAATTAAAACTAAGTTTTATTTATATATATTTTTTGTTTATACTATATCGGTCATGCGACTCAAAGGAAAAGGGAGTTTATAGAAGATTTTTGTAAATGATAGAAATTAATAGTGGATAGGCGTCGCAAGGAGCGATAGATTGAAAAATTGAGTAGGCCATTTTTAAAGTCAGTAAGCATCGAAGCGTCCTGTATTCTACCTAGCTTCTCTACTGGAGAAGGGTTGGCTCAAAGGTTTGAGCTTTGCTACCAACACAGGTACGAATACCGGACGCTTCGATGCTTACTGAGTTCAAATGGTTTGCTCAATTTTTCACCACCTAATAAAATTTCAATCTTTCGCTCCCTTGCCGCCTTTGCACTTTTGATTTCTATCATTTGAAAAAATCTTCTATAGACTCTCTTTTCCTTTGAGTCGCATGACTGATATAGCCATAAACAAAAATGATATAGAACAATCACGCTCGATACCTTTCTCCGTTGTTTTTTTATCCAATTCACATTGACAGGCTCAAGCGCTCTTAGGCATTACGGCGCCGGATTCTATTGATTTAATTTACAAAATCATATTTGCTTCTTAGGAAACAAGATTGGATTTTGAGAACTGAAAAACGCGTGGTTTGGTCGAGGTTAATGACTACAAATAATTTTTGGAAGGGATGGGAATTTTGGATTTCTCGTTGATCTCCAACAGCAGCACATTGTAGTGGCATAATTGTTGCTGAAAAACGCAGAGTAGACATGACGACAACCTGTGACGGTACAAACAAACATCATGTTATCAAACAATATTGTTGATTTACTTCAAAAATTCGTAAACAAGCTGAAAGTCCAGTCTTCCCAACAAATCTCTAATTTCTTCTTTGTCTGGTTTTCGTCGAGCCCTGAGGGATGTACATAGATGTACATCTGGTAATTCCATATTCGGGACAGCACCAGACAACATGGTTCATGTATTCGTATCCTGATCCACAACCACAACCACATATGATTAAAACTAAGTCTAACGCAAAAAAAGCAGTTAAACTTTGGTAAGGCCCCTTATTGGTTGAGCTGGGCGCAATGGACATGTTGTACGACTTACGTGTAAGCTTTAGCTAAGAGGGTGGCTAAATATTCTGTTTTTAATCTGTTGCTGATAGTTCCCCTTACAACATAAATTTATTAGTTTCTTAAGTTAATTAAACCTTATCAATTTCTTAATTTGTATCATCTACAGTTAACATCATCTCGCTAGCGCAGGGAACGGCCATCGGATGGTTGTCGCCGTTTCTGCCGCTACTTGTTTCCGCTAACGCTCCCCTGGAGGCCGGCCCTGTGACGGATATTCAAGCTACGTGGATCGCTTCGCTGCTCTGCGTAGGTGCCATCTTTGGGACGGTTATTTTCGGATGGTCAGCGGACAAATTCGGGCGGAAATTTTCCTTGTGCATGGCAGCCATTCCACTGCTCGGATTCTGGGCATGCGTTGCTTTCGGTGGATACGTGGAACTATTGTACCTTGGACGGGTGCTAGCTGGTTTGGGCGCTGCCGGAGTATTCCTACTTGTACCGCTATACATTACTGAAATTGCGGAAGATAGGTAAGTTAGAAATGTGTTAACTTTGCACAATACCCTTATAATTGTTTCATTATCTTACATTCTTTACCACATAAGGGTTACCACTTAAGCCTTCTCCGAAATAAGATTCATTCGTTAACCGTCACTCAGTTAGTTAAGTCAAGTTTAATATCCGAAGTCCGGTAACCTATTGCAGAGTCAATAATATGTCCATTACAAAATGATCCTTGTATCAATCTCCAGGCTTAAAAATGCATTTCAATTATCTGTTAAGGTGATGGGCACACAACTTTGCTGAAAACCTTGAAATAGAAAAAATAAAAACACTTAAACCTATTTTCGATGGGTCACCCTCAGCAATTATTGTGAAATGCTCTAAAACGGTCAATTGAAGATGAATCGAAGCCAACCTTCAAATTTTCAAGAGCACGGATCTGGAGAACCAAACATCCGTTTGAGCTGAAAACCTAATCGATTGGTCACCACCAGCTAGTGCCCAATCGATTAGGTTTTCAGCTCAAACGGAAGTTTGGTTCTCCAGATCCGGCTCTTGAAAATTTGAAGTTTGGCTTCGATTTCATCTTCACCTTAAGGCGAAGATGAATCGAAGCAAAACATTTTCAAATTTTTCAAGAGTACAATTCTGAAGAACTGAATACCCGTTTGAGTTGAAAGCTTAATAGATTGGTTACCACCAGCAAGTCACCAATCAATAAATTTTCAGCCTCAACGGATGTTTGGCTCTCCAGATTTTTTGCTTTTGAAAATTTGAAGTTTGGCTTCGATTTATCTTCACCTAAAGAGGAAACAAAAACTTTTGTTGTGAAATCAGCCTTAAATTTTCTGATCTTCCACTTCGTTGAACAAACTATACCGGTATTCCCAAAAATAAAAAAAGTTTTGATGATCTTGTTTTACAAAGGTCCACCCTTATTTTAACTTAACGGTATTAATATGTTAATTAATCTATTTAAAGTTAGTGTTTTCAATGGCTATCCCTCAAAGAAGCGTAACTATAAAATTTCGTCTATCTTTCTATTCAAAACTCCCACAAGAAGATACAAAATACTAAAAACAACCAACTCTGAACTAAATTGTGATGGATATTCTTCTGATAATCACGGCCAATAAAAATCCGTTTAAATATCTCAGATTTCCTTTGATTAGTAGACATATACAATCAAAAAAGCGTAACTTTAAAACGGGTACTACGATTTTGTTTTAAATTTTTCCCAGACACGCAACCTTGCTATATAAAACGCACGACGACCATTTCTCATTTTTTTTTCGTATGAACCCTTCTATTCACTTCGTATTTACACCAAATAGAAAAAAAAAAAACAACAATTCCTTAATTTTTTTCTAATCTCATAATTTATTTTTGAAAGCAATTTATTACTATCACATCAATCACAATTTTGTTGAGATAACCTATAACGTATCTATTCTAAGTAAGCTAATGAAGAAAACTTCAAACTAATAGAAACATCGCGTTTTACGCTTAACTAATCCGTCACTTACTCATCACTCTCCACATACATGTGTTTACATATTTCATCATGTTATGCTTATAGGTGACATAACCTCCTGATGGCACTCGATCTTGCAATTCCTCTCTCATTCATTCCTCAAACATTCAGCCACATTTCAGTTCTTGCTCTTTTCTCATTGCGAGCGTAATCTCTTCGATGCTCTTGCCTCGCGTTTCCGGAATGAACAGTGCATTGAAGAACATTCCGAACGTACAACATCCGGCAAAGGTCCACATGCAGCCATGCATTCCCAACACCTCGACCATAACCGGGAAGTACTTGATCACAATGAAGCTTACTACCCAGAGGAACGTGGTGCACATAGATCCTCCGAAACTTCGCAGTTTCTGGGGCAAGATCTCCGAAAGGATCACGAAGGTTAGCGGCAGAATTCCGCACGAGGCGATGAAAATTACGAATGATAAACTAGCGACTGGAATCCAGTTGATCGCACTGACATCGTATCCCGAGCCTTTGAGGTAGGCATGAACTCCCATGGCAGCTAGACCTATGGCTGAACCGAATGCCGTCACGATGTACAGTCCCTGATGGATTGGATAAGAAAAAATATAAAATCATTTGATAGATTGGTTAAAGGTCACTGCCAAAATAAAGTGGCCACATGCATGAAATAACGTAAATTCATGAAAATCTTAAGTCTTAACGGGAATATTCTTTTGGTTAAATGTTTGTCCTTCATAGAAAAGTAATATTATTGATGATATAGCAAACAAAACCTGCGGATGAAATGTCGTTTATTTTTTCAAATCATAAAATAACTTAAAGCTCTGTCAAATTGAGAGCCCACTAGGTGTTTATGTCACTTTCTTTTTCCACAGTCTCTACAGGTCTTGCTCTTCTTCAGCGGTTTTCAGAGCACTTGATGCTTAGTTTGTCTATGCAAAAACCAACATTTTTTCCACAATAAAATCTGTTTTGCTGTGCATCACAGATAACACATGTTAAATATGTATGAAGAACAAAATTTTAGCGATAAAATTTCAAGTTGCGGCATATGATCATTGAAATTTGCGTAATCGCAAGTAAGTGTTCACTTTATTTTGGCGGTGACTGTATGAGACAATTACCTTTCGCTGGAAACGATCAACTACCAGCGTGGAAACGTAAGATCCGGCGATTTGGATAACTCCACAATGATGGCGGCCACATTGGGATCCAGGTCCGAACCGGATTCTGCGAAAATGTTTGCGGTGTAGTTTATGAGCGCAAAACATCCAGAGAACTGATTCAGTGTAACCAGAACCATTCCGATGAGTATAGCCTTTTTGGTAGAAAATGGCGCTGAAACGCAAGGAAATTGTTATTACCGATATGGATACTTTTATTGAAAATGTGTGTTCATTATTACCAAAATCAGCCAACTTGATAGACGAATCTTCGCTAGAGTCCTTTCCGTTTGGATGAACCTGGTTGATCATGGTGGTCATTTCACTTTTCAGCATTTCCACATGTTCCGGAGAGGTCGTGTAGCTACGAAGATACTTCAGCGAACATTCAGCAGCTTCGAGTTTGTTACACCGAATCAAATGCTGTGGCGTTTCGGGAAAGTGTAAATAAACACAGTAGGAAAACGATCGGCAATATCATGAGAATGTACGACGTGATGTGATAGGATAAATAGCTTCCGACGACGAAGGATACCAACGTGCCCATGTTAATGAACAGGATGAAAAATGACCCTAGAGAGCCTCTTATACTGTAAAGATC